>NC_141600.1:30780342-30877842 GCF_047967505.1 Dipteris shenzhenensis | reverse complement strand
CCAATAACCATAACAAAGAGTCTTGGAGAGATGAGCTCAGTACAACTCAACGTGCATCTCCAATCTATTGGTTGGACCATGAGAATCCCAAAATCCACAAATTTGTTGAAGTCTTTAAGCAGATCCCACGAGGCTAGTTGAATCATGTAGAGAAACATTTCTTGAATGGATATCAATATAAGAGTTACAGTGGAGATTAAGATCGATTCAATGTTAGAGATGCAATAGTAAATAAGAGGAGACGGACAAATTAAGCACATCATGGGAGCATATGACTTTTTGATCTATCTTTATTAAGATTAAGTGAATTGACTTAATGCTCCTTTAGATATGTGTTGATGTGCCCAATTAGCAAGACTTGCACACGTACATGGCACTCTATCATCTTCTTAGTATCCTGAGGCTTGGCCAAGTTAATGTGAAGAAATTCCCTTTCTTAAATTAGTCATTCTTGAAGCATTAAGAACAACAATAAAAATAAGTTGCGTGTTAGTATGTGGTACATTTTAAAAACATAACAATTGATACATTTCAAAGACAATTGATGAGCTCTCATGAAAAGGGTTGGACTAGAAATGAAGATTCAATTAGCAAGATTGATGAAAGGCAGGGCAAACAGGTGGGTAAGCCCAAAACTACAACGCAGATGACTTTTTCCTTCTCTTCCTCTCTGTATTTCCTAGCTCAATATTTGGGAGAATCAAAGGCCGTATAACATTAGAATCCAAGCTAATGCTTGTTGTAGAGCGGCGCATACTCAAAACTGAAGCGTTTGATCATAGTTAACCATCCAATAACCAAGCATGATATTGTGGAGTAGCTCAACCATCACAAACCATAATAAAAAATTCACAGCTTGACCTAGTTTTGAACACCTTCTTACCAACATTAAATCTACAAGCTGGTGGAGCTGTTTTATGATACCGTTTCTGTACGGGCAGGATCACTCCAGGTGGCGTCTGTGGCTATGGGATTATCCCCAGGAATCAGCAACAGGGGCCCAAGAGAGTAATCCGTTCCAGGAAACAATTCTTTCCCTCTTAGACCAGTACTTGGAGTTGGAAGAAGCCTATGCACTGTGCAGCTTTCCATTTTTCTTAGGAACTATTACAATGGGAGATAACCAACTAATGTGATCCAAGGGATAGATAAACCCCACTTGCATGAGCTTCTCCAACTCTTCTTTCACTTGCTTTGCATAGTTGGGATTCATCCTATATCTCCATTGGACATTTGGAACTGCATCCAGTTTGAGATTTATTCTATGTTGACAAAATGAAGTGTTGAGATATGGTGCCATGAGCACATAGATTAAAGGGCGAAGGTATGTGATAAGGAATGTATTAAAGTAGCCACCCTAAGATGTGGACTACATGATGTGGAGATGTGGATTGAGGATATCCACAAGGAGAGATGTGGATGAGAGGATCACACAAGTGTTGACTATTCAAAGGGCACTATCTATATAAGAGGCCTATCATGTATTGTTGAAAACACATTGCAATAGATATAGATTTACTATCTCCCTCTCATGTCTTATTTAGTGTGCTTTGAGCCTCCTTAGTTCTTTTGCTGATCTTGTGTGCACTAGGCTTAGTGGCGATCATATATTGGACCTTTCTCATGGTATTAGAGCTTAGGTGCTCCACAAGCCTAGGTAGATTAGTGAGTGTTTTCTTTCCCATGCTTTGTGTATAGAGAAATAAAATTTGGCACACCCATAGTACCTTTAGGGAGAGTTCTTATGTGTGAAACTATGTCCATGGAAGACATTTCAAGATTGATAATGCTGTGAAGAAGGTGTTGTTGCAAAAGGTGTTTTTACAAAGATGTTTCTCTACAAATGAAGACTTGCAAGTCTATGCGCCTCTAAATAGCCTCCTTCAATTGCCTCTTACCAAGGGAACTCTCCATCAAAGGCTCCAAAAGTCATGTGAGGCTCTAGCTCCTAGCAGCCTTATCTTCTGCATCGCCTCGACTCAGTCACGACTCCAAGTACTCTGATGGCCTTCACTCAGCCAGCGTTCGGCAACAGTCTCAAGAGACCTTCAGTAGCCTGCAATAGGCATACAAGGCCAGCAGGTACCTCCATTGAGTGGCGACTTAAGTAGAGCTCAGGAGAGGTGACTAATGCCAGTAGCCTCTCAGCTCGACCAGCGACTCCACAGCCGGCACTACCAACGAGCTGGCCTCCAACAAGCCTCCAACCGCTCCATCTGTAGCCTCTTCAATGTCTACTATGCCATTGCCAGTGAATGGCTCGACTCACTTGCACCTTTGATTGGGCACCGGTGTCAAACATGCCATAGCTACTTGTACCAGCGAGCATCTGCATCAACGTCCATCTCCAGAGCCGAGCTCCTACTAGCAACCATCGCCTCAGCTCTTCCGTAGCCCACAAGCTTCTAGACTTGACTCCAGCAGTAGCCAACGGGCCTCCTTGAAATGTGCAATCAATAGCTCTAGCGCCCACGCAACTATTATATATGAACACCCAACAAGGTCCAAAGGCTCCTCCAAAGAGCCCAAAAGCAGCCACTCGCAGCATTTATGACCTAGAAGCATCACCAACGACCAGCCCTTCACACATTGCCAACCACCTGTGCAGTAGACTCCATCGAACCGCATCAACCTTCAGAGTAGCTCCTCTAGCAAGGAACTATTCACAACCTGAGACTCCACAAGCAAGGCAAGAGCAAGCCTATGCTCTACAAACAGCCTCATGGGAGCCTCTCTCCAACAAACAACGATGCCATTCACGTACAGTAGCTTCATTTCCATTGCCATGAAACTCGCATGTTCTCTAAGGTCTACTCTTGAGACACGTGGCAGATAGAATTTGACCCAGGATAGTAGGTTAACCTTGGTTAAGTTCATCTGACCCTGGGTGTGGAGAGGATAAGGACACATGGAAAATAAGAATTTTAACCATAGTTAAGTTTAGGTGAACTGCCACATCACCAAGTGCCACCTAAGCACATAGCCCCTGCCAAGCACAGTTTGAATTCTACATGTGAATCCCTGTGCCACATTAGCAAAGGCCTTCTCTTCTTCACAGAAAGTTCGACAAGGCATAACTTGAAATTTAGGAAGAATTTGTGCACGCTCCAAAGAGGAAAAGTCATCGTCTTTTCAAGCTCTACGTTCTGTCAAGTCAAAATCATTGTATGCAATTAGACACTGCCAATATTGAAAGAAATCAATTGGTAAGACCTTTGCAACAAATGACAAATCAAAGCATGAATGCACACATCGTTGTCATAAGTATGCCAAAAGCACAAGTGCATGAGATGACCATAGCACGAAGCATGGCATCCACACATAAAGCATTAAGGCACATGGAAGAACAAAGCATCATGCATCAAGCTATGAAGCGAACGCCATCGACATGAAACATTTAAAAGTAAAATCCTTTCCACCTTCACAGCCCATATGTTTTGTAAATCAAGCCTGACCACCTGAGAGTAGCTATGAAAGCACTCAAGGGAGGTATTGACATGTAAAAACCACACTTGACCACCTTAAGTAGCAATGCATGCACTAAGGGGAGGTGATGGAATGTAACTCACATCTGACCACCTTGTAGTAGCCAAAGGATCATGGCACCAAGGGGAGGTGTTGAGATATGGTACCATGAGCACATAGATTAAAGGGCAAAGGTATGTGATAAGGAATGTATTAAAGTAGCCACCCTAAGATGTGGACTACATGATGTGGAGATGTGGATTGAGGATATCCACAAGGAGAGATGTGGATGAGAGGATCACACAAGTGTTAACTATTCAAAGGGCACTCTCTATATAAGAGGCCTATCATGTATTATTGAAAACACATTGCAATAGATATAGATTTGCTATCTCCCTCTCATGTCTTATTTAGTGTGCTTTGAGCCTCCTTAGTTCTTTTGCTGATCTTGTGTGCACTAGGCTTAGTGGCGATCATATATTGGACCTTTCTCATGAAGGATGTACTCCTTTTATGTTAGTATAGTGCCATGCAAATATGTCTTTAAATTCTATCAATAACTTCTTCAAATGCCCCTTAAATGGCTCTTGAAGTTCCATACTAACAAGCACCATCTTTGGATTATTTTGTTCTCCAAGATTCATATGCTACAAATCATCCTCTTTAACACAAGCACTTCGGGTCATGTGTTCTTCAAAAACTTTTTTAGCTTGAATTTGTGTTTTTTGATTCTTCCTCTAATGAGTCATCATCACTCTCTAACTCTTTTGTTAGCTGGTTGTCTGACTTGTTAAGAAGTGTATCTGACTTCTGTTTGACACTGTCTACCTAGTCACATTGCACAGTTGGTTTTGAAGCAGCAAGCTTATTCTGATCATTTGTGTACTATTTAACAATTCTTGCTACATCCATTTCGAACAAAGATATGCCAACTACAGAGTTGATGAAAAGACAAATGTAACCTAGCAGAGAGCAAAACACAAATGATCGGTCCTCCAAATGAAAAGAGTAGAGCTGCAATTCGGTGCCACAAACCTCTATGAAGGAAAAGGAGCTCCCAAGTGATGAAGATGAAGTGCCTATTTACAACTATCCATGAGATCCATGTCAACGGCAGAGAAGCAAGCTATAGTTAGTCATAAGTATAGTAGGTAAGAGTTTTGGTGGTCTAAGAGCAAAATGGCAAAAGGGCTTCTTGCCTTCATCTTCAATGTACATATTGCATCCAATAAAGGTTATAGCGTATGCACCCATGAAGCACAAAATCACACGAACCGCACCTTTTGGTCACCAAAACCGAATATAATTCACCTACCACTACAATCAATTCATCATCATGACTTCACACAACACAATGGACATGAAGAACCTATGGACTTCAAGGGATGTGATATCCAAACAAAATATGATGCCTAGAAGCACCATTATGACACACCTAGCATGCATGAGACTGAAATAAGGTTGGCATATATGAAATTTACAAAAGGTGACTTCACAACCAAAGGGTCATGGAAAAGAGTACACCAAACGAGGTAAATGAGGACGTGGATGATCATAAAAGGGGGGTGAATAAATGTTAACACCGAAGAGATTTAGATGCCAACACCAAAGGATGAAGGCCAAAGACCAAAAGCAAAGAAAGGACAAACACTAAATGAAGGTCAAAGATTGCGAAGCAAAGGCCAACCAAAGGCAAATGATGAAGGAGCGAGCAAAATATGAAGTGCGATGAAGGGGCAAAATGGATGCTAATGAAAATATTGTAATAGGCTTCCTCAAAGTCAACCTTGATAAAATAATATATTGATTTGTTTACTTCGCATACTTAACTCCATTTCACATGTTAATTATTGCATCTAATATACCTCTCCAGTCAATGAATCCTTTTTACTCCTCCCAATTCGAGAACTATGCCTTATTCTTCAACTTAAGAGCAAAGGTTTTGTTTAAAAGCTTATAAGAATAGTTCAACATAGCCAAAGGTGTCTAATTTTTTAGGAGACCCCAACATCTTCTTTTAAAATGAGTTTTATCACCCCACAATTCATATGGAGTTGTAAGAAACTCAATTCTTTGCTCTCATTCCTTTTTACTCCTCCCAATTCGAGAACTATGCCTTATTCTTCAACTTAAGAGCAAAGGTTTTGTTTAAAAGCTTATAAGAATAGTTCAACATAGCCAAAGGTGTCTAATTTTTTAGGAGACCCCAACATCTTCTTTTAAAATGAGTTTTATCACCCCACAATTCATATGGAGTTGTAAGAAACTCAATTCTTTGCTCTCATTCTCAAGCTCCAATAGTGGGCCAATAGCTTTGGTACATAAAAGATTTGAAAAAATTCCATTAGTCCCTAGGATCTTAACATCTTCCTTAAACATGTTTCAATTCTTGTAGGGTGAGAGGTTTATCTAGCTCTTGAGCTTGAAATGTAGATAGGGTGTTGCTCAAGTGTAGGCTATTTTAGATCCTCTAACCTAATGGCCGATAACCCTTTTCTATACCAATAATTTAGTAGTGCCAGTACACAAATCGATCTTTTTAAGCCTCAATTTGCACTTTGACCCCATCCAATTTACTTAAATAGTGGGACTTTCCTCAAACTTGATCTTTCTTTTGATGAGTCAAAGCTTTCATTGGTTCATCTATCCATTGTGCCTATCCACCACTCTTTCAGGTACTTCTTGGCCCGCATAGCATTAATCATTTAATGTCATTCTTGCATCAATTAGCTTTAGCTAATTTGTTGCATTTCCCATGTGATCCTCATCATCAAGTTCAACTATGACTTTTTCTACATTGTTCAGTTTGTTAGCTCTAGTTTGGGCTACTTTTCTTCTTGGTCCCATTAGGAATTTCCAAATGTCCCTCAACTCCTATCCTAAGGATTATTCCAAATCTTAACCGCTATACGAAGGATCATAACTCCTATCCTAAGGATTATACCAAACCTTAACTCCTATCGTAAAGATTATTCTAAATCTTCATGACCTGATTCTTTTACTGATTTGAACTAAAAGAAGAAAGGGTTAGATTTGAATCATGAATCTCAAGGTTTTTCCCCCATCCCAAAATTCAAGTCAAAGTAGGCTTGCAATATGTGAGATAAGGTAGGCTTTGTAAACCTTGTAGTTTGCCTACCAATAACCATAACAAAGAGTCTTGGAGAGATGAGCTCAGTACAACTCAACGTGCATCTCCAATCTATTGGTTGGACCATGAGAATCCCAAAATCCACAAATTTGTTGAAGTCTTTAAGCAGATCCCACGAGGCTAGTTGAATCATGTAGAGAAACATTTCTTGAATGGATATCAATATAAGAGTTACAGTGGAGATTAAGATCGATTCAATGTTAGAGATGCAATAGTAAATAAGAGGAGACGGACAAATTAAGCACATCATGGGAGCATATGACTTTTTGATCTATCTTTATTAAGATTAAGTGAATTGACTTAATGCTCCTTTAGATATGTGTTGATGTGCCCAATTAGCAAGACTTGCATACGTACATGGCACTCTATCATCTTCTTAGTATCCTGAAGGCTTGGCCAAGTTAATGTGAAGAGATTCCCTTTTTTAAATTAGTCATTCTTGAAGCATTAAGAACAACAATAAAAATAAGTTGCGTGTTAGTATGTTGTACATTTTAAAAACATAACAATTGATACATTTCAAAGACAATTGATGAGCTCTCATGAAAAGGGTTCGACTAGAAATGAAGATTCAATTAGCAAGATTGATGAAAGGCAGGGCAAACAGGTGGGTAAGCCCAAAACTACAACGCAGATGACTTTTTCCTTCTCTTCCTCTCTGTATTTCCTAGCTCAATATTTGGGAGAATCAAAGGCCGTATAACATTAGAATCCAAGCTAATGCTTGTTGTAGAGCGGCGCATACTCAAAACTGAAGCGTTTGATCATAGTTAACCATCCAATAACCAAGCATGATATTGTGGAGTAGCTCAACCATCACAAACCATAATAAAAAATTCACAGCTTGACCTAGTTTTGAACACCTTCTTACCAACATTAAATCTACAAGCTGGTGGAGCTGTTTTATGATACCGTTTCTGTACGGGCAGGATCACTCCAGGTGGCGTCTGTGGCTATGGGATTATCCCCAGGAATCAGCAACAGGGGCCCAAGAGAGTAATCCGTTCCAGGAAACAATTCTTTCCCTCTTAGACCAGTACTTGGAGTTGGAAGAAGCCTATCAAAGACTTCAGCTGAGTCGGAACCTGTATGTATGCAGGTGTGTGCATATAATGTTGTATGGATTAATAAACATATCCCAAAGAAGATTTATTAAGATTAGAGATGATGAGGAGTTAGATGTCTTCCTTGATGTTGGACCCCTCCACATAAAGGATCTAGGGGCCATGTTTTTCACTAAATTTAAGAAATATGTTATTATGATTATGCTAAGCCTAACAAAGACCCCCTATTAGAGATGCAAAACTAATTACGAGGAGGAGAAATTAAGCACATCATCGGATCATGCGACTTTTTGATGTATCTTTATTGAGATCGAGTGCATTGACTTAATGCTCGTTTAAATATGTATTGAGCACTCTATCATCTTCTTGCCTTGGCCAAGTTAACATGAAGAAATTTCCTTTTTAAATGAGTCATTCTTGAACAACATTAAAAATAAGGTTCATGCAAACAAGTGGGTAAGCCCAAAACTACAAAGCATATCACTTTTTCCTTCTCTTCCTCCATGTATTTTCTAGGCTAAATTTTGGGAGAATCAAAGCCCGAATAACTTTAGAATCCAAGCTAGTGCTTGTTGTAGAGCGCCGCGGACTCAAAGCCAAAGCGTTTTATCATAGTAAACCCACCCTCTAACCAAGCATGATATTGTGGATCAGGAGTAGCTTAACCATCATAAGCCATAATAAAGAATCCACAGCTTGACCCAGTTTTTATCTCAGTCAAGTTGTTTTATATACGAGAACATTTATGTGGGATTGCACACATATCAGATTATCCAGAAAAAACAACCATGTAGAGCACAGAATCGCCTAAGATGCGTAAATACAAGCCGGTGTGAAAGTCGATGCAATCGAAGTAGTGTGATCTGGATCATCAAGAGGCATGCATGGGACACGTGCTTCTCTATCCCATATACGGTATTTTGAAAAGACTCACTTTGTGGTGCCGTATATAAGCTCACACACGGCCCGTCAGACAACATGGAAGCTGCGTGTTGAGCACAGAGCGATCTATTCTTTCGCCTTTTACTAAAGAATACCGTGTGCTCGGCACAGAAAATAGCGTATCCGAATTTTTGGTGCGGCTCCTCTCTCTGTGAGGGGGGCTCCTCAAAAGTAACAGCTAAGATGGAGAGCCTCGCGCGAGGCGGCAGCGACCTCTCATTTCAGGCGGCAGCGACCTCTCCGGACTCGGTTTGACAGTGTGGACTCAGGGATTGCATACACTGCAGCAGCGGGTTGGTTTTGGGTGACTCTATCATTGCCCAAGAATGTGGGTATCGTTTGCTCCGGTGCATGCTACAGAGCACATGTAGAACTGCGTTTAATTAATGATTGTTCAACAACAAACTTAACGAGAGGGAAGGGACTAAGACTGCAATAGCAGTAGAGAAACCTCTGGAAAAAATGGAGCACAAATGCAAATCATTTCGGCCAGACATGGAAGCCCAGCCTGGTTCATGCTCCTGGAGACGTCCTAGTTGAGTGGCGCATCTAGTTAGTAGCAGGGAAGCCGCCAAGACGAGCGGCACATCTGTTGGAAGACAAGGTGAAACACACAAACTTACTTGCTACTGCTGATTCGGGATGGCTCACGGCTCGCAATCCTCGTGGAAATCATCAAGGGATGGCTCAAGCTCATGGTGCTGAAAATCGTTTCTCTCTCTCCAGTCGCTCTCATGGTCTCTTTCTCTCTCTCGCTGAAGCTCCAGAACTGATGATTTTTTAGTGCAAGTCATTACACCCATTGTGAAGCCTATGCTTGGTCTCTCCATGGAGAAACCAAGCTGAAAAGTAGTAGCATCACCATGGTTGAGCCAGATGTCAATCCCTTGGGCGTACATCCACCACCATCATGCGGTACATCTGCTCCATCATACAATCTTTTTATTTTCCAGAGAAAAAGGAACTTCTATTAATGCTTGAAAACACCATACAAAACAGCTACCAAAAGGAGTGGTAGATGGTAAATACAAAAGAGAACAGGTTGCCAGCTATAGGACAACCTACCTCTTTCCGGATATCCGGCTCATGTTAAAAATCGACCAACATAGGGTGCGCACAGCGGAAGACTGATAGACTGGCCCAAAAGCTCACACAGTGTGTGGTGACTGAAATCACCAACTTCTTAACTTAGGTGCTTCAAATAGATGTGCAGACTGATAAATAGATAATGATCCAGCTAGATATAGAAGCTACCAAGAGAATATATTTCCGTACAAAGCTATGGACACAATACAAAAGAGATAGATCCAAAGTCCCACCAGAGCATGGTCCTTTGATCTTACCACCTCGTACTTCTACTATCTGCCGGATATCTCTAG
The DNA here is from genome assembly GCF_047967505.1 of Dipteris shenzhenensis. Classification (NCBI taxonomy): domain Eukaryota; kingdom Viridiplantae; phylum Streptophyta; class Polypodiopsida; order Gleicheniales; family Dipteridaceae; genus Dipteris; species Dipteris shenzhenensis. Next base: position 30,867,841 of record NC_141600.1, on the reverse strand, counting down.
AACTTGAGCCAGTGTGCTCCACCTCGAGCGTGTGTAGACTCTCTGTCCAGATCTCAGTGCCCTGCTACCTTGGTAGGCAGCCTAGGGCTCAGCCTTGAGGTAAGGCTGCAGCACCACCTCCAGCACCCCTTTACCTCCTAGTTGTAGGCCAAAGGATGAGGGTAAGGTGCTTCTATCTACTCCTCTGATGGCCGACCTGCTGGATGAAGTAATGCCCTGCAATGGGCTCATTATATAGGCATCTAGGGCCCTCATAACAGCCGACTGGCAACCCCTAAATGGCCGACTCAATCTGTCCCATAGCCGACTGGGGCAGGCCCTCAAAACTGCCTATAAGTGGGGGCCCAGCCCCCCCTTTGTTGTGTGTGCCAGCCCACTGGCTGGCCCCCTCCATGCCCCCCTATTTTGGGGCTGTGTGCTGGGTCTTATGACCAACCAGGCTGGCCAACCAGCCAGCTCCTTGGCCGTATATAAGGGCAGGGTGCTGCCTACTGCAGCCCCTCCCTTTCCTTGCAATCTGCTGTGCTGCTGCCAAGCCCTGCTGCAGGCCTTTCACCTGCCAATAGACCTGTTCTTACCTGCTGCTGCAGATCTGCCCTTTTGCAGGCCCGTTCCATCCCTTGGATGCCGTGCCTTCTGCACTGTCTCTGGCGCCAACTGTTGCAGCCTTCATCTCTTGTGAGGTGCTGCCCATGTGGCAGCCCCCTCTCTCTCTCTCTTCTTTGGGCATATCCTGCCCTAGGTCTCCCTCCCCCACACTCTCCTCATTTGGGGGCTTACAGATGGGGAGGTGACCTATCCAACAGCTCAATGCCTAGAGAGATTCCGAACAGGAACTAGCAACCACGGTGGTGGTCTATACATCCAGTGAATACCCCTCGCGAAAAGGGTGTAAATGATTAGTGCAGGCCAGGCCTTGCAGAAACGCTTCCACCTTTTAGCCTCACTGAACCTGGAGTACTGGGCTCCCAAATGGGCACGCAAAGTAAAAATGATGTCCTGCCAAATGGCAACTAAGGCGTGTCCTCCCTTTGTGAGGCTACTATCCCCCAAGTGAAATCCCTCATCATCCTCTGTGTACTAGCCACAATCCTGAGGGAAGCCAACCACATCGGCTGTGCGACATAGGCAGTGAGGGATTGTCTCCAGAATTCCTTCCATGCAATCATTAAAGCACATTCTATGCATCGTGCTGCATTATAGGTGACTAACCGGCCTAGCATCTTTATTTTCCACACCACTTGGCCTTGGCAAGAACAAACTGCTCTGCTAGCTTTTGGCCGTGCTTTATAACCTGCTTCGTTATGAAGCTTGCTGTGGTTGGCCCTCCAGTCTTGAATCAAGAGGATAAAGTCAAAGCTAAGGCTTAAGTTTGGGTGTTCATTGCCATAGAGAGCAATATGCAAGAATGGAAATTTCAAGGAGGCCTCGGACTATCGTGCAGATATCTCTAATGACACGACCTACACTAGACTAACTCCGAAAGCTAGAGCAGGGATCGCCAAATTAAGTAGGAAAAGCGGAGGGTAGAATGGGGTACCTTTTAGCAAATGGAGGGTAATGTAAGTCATGGGCTGGACTTACCACAGTGACTTGTGAGGGGCTACACAAGGCTCGCACAAGGACAGAAAAGGATTATTCCTTATTGAATTCCCAGCTGAGCAATCAACTCTGTTATACAATCTAGTTTCATTCAGTGAATGGAATAAGATGAGTGCATGTGGGTCAGCAACACCTTTTGCAAAAATCAGGGCAATTCCCCAAAGCTACCATGTGGCATCTTTCGAGTAGGCTACAGTACAAAGGATTGACTACAAAGCCAATTAAAATTATACTGAACTACCCCCTTTATTATAGTCCTCCCATCCAATTTCGAGAACTATAATAGGAAAGGAAAATAGTGAGAAGAGTAGATGGCACCGGATCATCACCTTGCAACAATGATGATGACCAAAGCCTCCTAATTACTGCATCAACTCAGTAGGTAAGGGTGCTGAATCCACAATAGATGAGGACTGCCACGACGATGATTTATCAGGCCCCTCCATTTGATGTAGTATTCCACATATGATGTATTCCAAAGTACATGGTCCCGAAAACCAATGATTTTCTTTGAGATGTCTTCTAGGGTCCATGCTCGCTTATACCCATCGTGTTCTAGCATGCCTTTACCCTTGCACTCCCCCCTCCTCCTCCCTTCTCCTCCCCTCCTTTTTCCCCTCATCCTCTCTCCTCCCTTCCTTCTCCTCCTCTTCCTTTCTTCCTCTTCCCTCCTCCTTCCTCTACCTTGACCTTGTTCGTCCTTCTCAACCCTTTGCCCCGTGAAATTGTGATGGAGACTAGCTCTCCATTGCTCAACCTTGAACCCATTCTCAACCTTGTGACTCTTTCTCAACCTTGAACTCTCTCTAAACCCTAGAACCTCTAGTAAGCTTTCTCAATCATGCACACACTAGAGATGCTTTCCATGCTTTAGCCTACACCTCCCACCAGAATACAACCCAAGGACCTATGCTCCATTTGTGAACACTTATGCTACAATGAGAAAAGAGACGACATAGGTGACCGACACCCTCGAATTTGGAAATGAGAGAAAAAGTGATAGCAGAGTCATTGCTATTAATAATGCCTCCATTTTGTTGATGGTGTAATAAGAGATTAATATGAATGTTATATGTCTAACATCCAAATTGAACTGAAGTGAGTTTACTTCTTTTCAAATGTTTAATTTATTTTTGAACTATAACATGATGATTTTCAAGTTAGTAATTTATTTTAAAAGTTTTGTAGGGAGCAACATGAAGAAAGTAAAAACTTTGTCTCTTGCACTTTAGAGAGTGAGTTGACTAGGCTGTAGCCATGCTCCACTTCTCATGGAGATGTAGGAGCTCCTATATCCCAGGTACTTAAAGCTACACTTCAATTCAAATTGTTGCATCTAGTCTATTTTTGAAGGAAATCCAACAAAAGAGAGAGAGAGAGAGAGAGAGAGAGAGAGAGAGAGAGATCAAATGAAATTTATGGTAGAATCTATTGGAGACCCAAGAGGATTAATGTTAGAATCGTTAGACCAAGTGGATGAATTTATGATTGGAGAGCCAAGAGAATCTATGTTAGAATTCATTCGAGACCCAAGAAGATCTATGAACTTTCTTTTTTTTATGTTATAACATTTATGAGAGAGAGAGAGAGAGAGAGAGAGAGAGAGAGAGAGTCCCAAGAGGATCCCTGATTTTTATGAATTGAATGAAGTGAGTTTTATGTTAGAATTCATTGGCACAAAAGAGGATCTATGATTATGGAACATCTTCTATTCTTTACTTTTCATCACCCCAATATATACTCACACATGTCAGGCACACGCACAATATCATTGAACTCTCAATATATAAAGTCATGAAAGTCATACTAACTACTTTGAGGGTAGGCTACAGTAAACACTTACAAGGTAAGCTACTAAAATCATAGAAGCCACACACTCTTTTTGGTCTGACATCCAACCATCCTGACTCCAACAAGTCTGACTCTACATCTCGTGTCCATGCCCTACCAAGCCTTCAAAGGTTGTACCATTGTATGACCTCGAATTAATATTGTATTCTAGAAACATGTAGCCGCTGCTTGAGGTTTTATTGTTGTATTTAACTCTGGATGCATGTTTGTGAATGCCCATTGGCGAAAGTTGTATTTGAAGAGCATGTTGCTCAGTTGTAAAGGCCCTAGGAATGTATCTCATAAATTGGATTTGATTATTTTCTTGCCCACAGTAAGCTGTTTGAATTCGCAAGCATAATGATAAAATTTACTTTTGAGGAAATCTTCCTACTTATCTAGGAGGACTTTGGCTTGTACTTGATGGCAAGATTAAATTTTTATAGATGTGTGCGTGTGTGCGTGTGTGTGTGTGACAGTGGGTTTGCTATTGGGTGCTCTGGACTCTATGGAAGGACCAAAATCAAAGAGTCTTTGGTGATCCAACTTTTGCTCTTTTCTCTTTTTAAAGGCACTCTTTGCAGCAATCCTTATATGATTGTCTGCAAACTCAATCGATAGATTATGATGTATGCTTGTCGTATATTGAGATCTTCTCTTGATGTACCTGGGCACATCCTTTTTTGGGATAGTGTCTCTATAATATAAAGCATAAAAGAGTTTCACAAAAAAACAAAAAAAGTGTGTGTGTGTGTGTGTGTGTGTGTGAGAGAGAGAGAGAGAGAGAGAGAGAGAGAGAGAGAGAGACATGTATTAACGTCTTTCGAAGGCCTCATGGGCATATAAGACAAGGTACAACCAAGAGCAGGAACTCTTACAAGCCACTATGGATAGGCAAAGGGCTCACCTAAGGCCCTTGCTGTGTAGTGCTAATAAACTCAAAACAAGTAATGAAAACTAGTAATGAAAACACAAAAACTGAAAAATTTTGAGAAAACAAGAGTTGGGATCTAGTGTAATCTATGATCCTAATGCCATGTTAGCTCCTATGGGATGTGAAGATGTCGTGCACATCTCTCTGTTGAGTCATCTCACACTGTAGTAGGGGGCGTGGTCATTGTAACCTCTATATCAGATTTGCCATATCAAGAGTGACACCTTGAATTTAGCGGTCCAATCAGAGTAAAACTAAGATCGGCTAGAGCTCCCTTGTGTGAACTCTGGTCACCCTCTATATCGTGGATGGACTCTGCGTCTTTTGCTCCACGACTCAATGAGCACTATGCCTTCCGACTCTACTCTCATAGCAACTAGCTCCTACTCCTCCACTCCAGTATGTCTTGGGGCTATTGACTCAAATGCATAGAGATCTATGACATTTTAGTGTGCTCAATCTATCTCGATCTCCTATGGCACTGCCACCTCCTCCTACTGATAAATTTCAATAGAGTCTCTTTGTGTCACCCCATCTCAATCATATAAAGACCAACACAATATTGGTCTTGAAAGTGGATCAGCCAAGAGACTGGCCCAAGTCTATGTCCCTCCTAAAAGAAATAGTGGTAATGTCCACGGATCTCATAACAAACTAGGAAATGATACTCTATCTTCCCACCTCTTCCAGTGTGCATAGTCTACAGATCCGCTTCTCTTTGGATGTGCCTATGGCTCTCCTTGCCTCAAGGATGATGCTTTACAAAGTCAAAATTTATTAAGCCTATAATGTCTAACATAAAAAAACCATGGCATATGGACAATTGAACTGCAAGCATAGCCAAATGGCCTACTCATCCATCTTGGATAGAAGCGTTAGTAATTAAGATGAAAAATCAACAAATGAAAATAGATCTAATATTTAACATACATAAAATATTAAAAAATGATTTTCAAACATTCACAAAAATAGATTACATTTCAAAGATCCTTACCCTTACCTAGTAACATATCTAAATTTTTTGTTTTTGAAGTTTGTCTTAGGCACCACAACATTCACTTTCATCAGAACACCATTTTTTGGATCATTACTTTCATTATTGTCATCTACTTTATCACCTTCATCCTCAGTTTCATGTACATCACCTTGTACTCATTGTTGAATGGCATCAATGTTGGTAGGTTTGTCTCCTTCATATTCATTTTATGATCCTCATTCTTAGGACGTTCCATCTCCATCATGAGGACTTCCATCTCCATCATGAGGATCCACATTCATAGTTTCAGGAAATACATTTCTCACATGTAGCTATTTCTACATCCTTGTTGAATAATTTTGGTGACATAGTTTAGGCAAGAGAAATAGTGCATTATATTATTGAAAGCTGGCCTTATATATCCACCCTTATGTATGTTCATGTGTGATAATAATTAGAAACTTTGGGTAGATTATTATCTTTTGCCTAATCATGACCACCGCATTTCTTCTTCAAAAGAAAGTCATTTTTTGTACCATAATGTACAAATCCTTTTTCCTTTGCAACAAAAAAGAACATACCTACATGATGGATCTCTATCTTTATAATCAAAATTTCACCTTCTAGATTGTCCAATAAGGCATTGGTTGTTGTAATTAATGGGATGAAAAAACACATCTAGCATTTACTTTTATAAACTTCAATGCCAAATATAACATGATTCTAATCACTAGAGACAAGAAATCAATTGTAGATGCACATAAAACTATATGGAATAGGATGAGTGCAGAGAAGATGTTTAGAATCATTGTGCTTGAGATGTACTTGAACAATGCAACCAAATTGCAAATAGAAATAGGTCCTAATTATCTAGTAAAACTAAAGGAAATTAGACAACTATAGACATCCATTTGTAAGATACAATTACTGAAATATTAGTGTAAATTGCACTTGATAAAATCAATAAGGACTATGGGTAAAACTATACTACCTGTTACAACTTGTGTGCTAATTAGCAACATAATAAAAATTAAATATAACTAATTATTTTTGCATGACAAAAATGTAGATTATGTAATGATTAATTCATATGGGGAATTTTTCACATAGGGTGTCCTACCAGCACAAGTAAGTGTGTATAGAGATTTGTAGGGATATGCTAGGAGCCCTAATAGTATGCTCTAACAATAATGTCCATGGACAAGATATTTTATATCTATTAATATGAATTTACCCTATAATTACTTTCTGAAGCTGATGGTCACTAAAGGTACACCAACATCCTTTCTTATAATGTCAAACACATTTATTCAAGAATAGAATCGTGATTACTTATTCTCCACTAGAGCAAGAGGATTTCTTAGAGGAAAAGGAAGAAATTTAATCATCAATCCAAAGGAAACTATTCACAACCCTAGTAGACATTTCAACAATTATCAATCTTCACAATTTCAATCAACTCATCATTACCAACACATTCCACATTATGGAATATAGCCATTAGGAAACTAAATGTAGGAAGAGGCATAGAGATATACTAGAGGTTAGTACTATAGAGTTGATAATCAAAATAAAAAATCAAGGAAATCAATATGGACATTATACCAATGGAAAAATCTCAAGAGCAATTCCAACACAAAGATGTAATTTCTTGTTATTGTGTTATAAAATAACCAACCAATCAAAATCATGAAGATGAACATTGAAAATACTTGGTAGTTTAATTAAGGTGTAAGCGATGACAGGAGTCGAGTGCTAGCGCCCACATAATTAAGGTGCAAAAAAATACATGACACTAAAAAAGGATTGGTTTTAAAACTAGGTCTAAACAAAAGTTCCAAAGAGAATGTGAGTATGGGTTATATATGTACCTCATAAAATTGAAGATATTTGTTTTCCAACAAGTATGGATGCACAATCAAGGAAGTTTACAATGATAGTACTATCATTGTCAAGTATGGATGCACAATTAGGAAACTTGATAGTGATAGTGCTAAGATTGAAAGAATGTATAAGCTTTCATTAGTAGTTCCATTTCAAAGGGCACTTCTTGCACACCATTAGAATCAGGATGCATATCTCACCACATTATGGCATAAGGGGTTTGGGCACCTCAATTTCAAGAGCCTAAGTCTCTTTGAAAAGATCAAACATGGTAAAAGGCTTTCTATAAGTTTGCTTTTATAAATATATATACATAAATCATGTTGATACATGGAAATTACATAGGAAGGCAACATAAGCAACCATTTCCAACATCATGCTCTAGAAGCTCAGATGTTCTCTAGATCATACTCTAACATATGAGGTTATGAGTCTCCCATGCCCTTGAATGGAGAATTATACTTCATCATCTTCATTGATACTTTTCTAGAAAGGTTTAGATAACATCTTGAAATAGAAATCAAAATCTCTCAATGCATTGAAGTATTTAAAAGCTCTTGTACATTGGTGCCAATATGTTATAACCAAGGTACACTATAATGAATTTCATGTGACTCAAGAGGAGGAGATGATATATTTAGATGTCATTGGCATGTAAGTCAAATTTTTTCTTTAGGCATATTTTTATTTACATTTCATCTTAGAACATACATTTACAAGAACTTGTTTGCATCTTCAAATTATTATAGGCATGCATCTATGGTGCTATGTGGACATATGGTCATCACTTTTGCATTGAGAGGATTGATAAATGATGTAATCTAGTCGTGTTATATCATTTCAACAATTAATACTCTAGGTATGTGCATAAAGTAAAGCAATGTATCACTCGTGCAAGTGTAACAGGCAAAAATTTAATCAATAGTGAGCACAATTATGTTGGACTACTAAGAAAATAATTCAAGTCAATTATAGGCTTTTGAAGGTTGTGTTATTCAAATCTCAATGTTGCCAAGTTATTTGTAGGGACCCCAATGCAAAAAATAAAATGTTTTTAATGCATTTCTTTTCTTGAAAGACCATTCATGATCAATGAACAAGGGTTATGGTGAGCTGTATTTGTGATAGCCATCATCAAATACCCAAAGAGATAGGTGAGTCCATTGATTCTAAAAGATTAATGTTTACAAACTATGTATTTAAACTGTCTATGGACAATGTTTTTAAACTATGCACATACAATGTTATCATTTTAAGATGCAATCATATACATTATGACATGGCTATGTGTAAGAATGAAACCTCATAACCATGAGACTACAAATAGAGACTTTGTGTTGTTTCATGCAAAAACTAAAGCTATCTAATTTGGACTACGGAGATCGGTACCATAAGGATTGATAGTTCAAACTCTTCTTTCACCAAGATGAGGTTGCTCATCAAAGACATAACAATATACCTCTTAGTTATGAGGTATACCACTTGACTAATCAAATGATCTCGACAAAAATATCTACTATAATAATGACTAGTTACCTATAGACTTGAAAAGCTCTTAACTAAAAAGATGTACATGATATTAGGAAACATCATATGTACATGATGAAGGGATAGATCTAAAGTCGTGGATCCAACCACTGATCTGCATAAAGTATGGACTGTATACGATAGCCATAAGTGCATGCTGAATTATAATGCAGCAATACTTTATCCCATGATAATCCCAAAAGCAATGTCCATGATAAAAGTAGGTGTGGGTTTTTTATTTTGGTGCCAAAAATGCCGGCCTTTGTTATTATAACATCAAAAACATTACAGCCTTGGCTGAAGTTATGGGTAGACTGCCCACGACCTACGTTGCATAGGAGCAAGCTACACTACTACTCCACCCAACTCCATGAACCACCCCCAAACCAATTCAGCATATACACGAACATTATTACCAAAATATGATAGCATCATCTTAACCCCCCCTAGAATTGCATTTTCTATGAACCTAAGACCTAAACCGAAACCAAATACCACTTTATTTGAACCGACCATATGCCAAGTAATATTGCTAGCTGTACATATGGCCAGCACGCAGATAAAGTCCACGTAAGATCCCCAATGAGAACCAGCATCCGCTTTGAACACATGTTGAATCCGCCCATTGATCCCACAATTGTGATAGAGCTTAATCCCACCTCTGATAGAGCCAAAAACTCTATACCAAACCCTCTGGGCAATCACACAAGACCTGAAGAGATGGGATAAATCGTAAAAAGCCAAGCCACACATAGAGCAGCATAGATTTATATTCTTTCACCTGACAACTCTACACTTAAGAGGAAGCCACATGTGTACTACCTTGCACAACATAAAAATGGCCTTTCTCACCCTGCAACCTTTTCAAATTTCTTTCAGCCTATCTGGACACCATTTCGGCAACCTTCTCTTTTTTAATTTAGCATTGAGATTTCCAAACATGGTCCTACTCTCCATCACTTTCCTATACCCTACTTTTGCTGAGATTTTTTGTAGCGCGACCCTCTACATTCCATTGGTTGATTCTCCACATCAAAGAAGGAACACCGTTTGTTGTCCAGCTTTCAGGAATGCTATTTACTACCTACAAGATGCGGGCTTCTTTTCTATTATTAGATTGTATTGCTCGGCCAACCATATTATTAATCTCTAATGAGCTGTATGTTCGTCCCAAAGTTGAAGCTAAGAGCACCACCCTTTGTCCTTGCTCGGGGAAGAGCCATTCTGCAATTGGGTCTCCATTGTAAGAAACTGTCCTACTCCACCATAAATCCTCATGGAGGCTAGCATCACCACACAGGCTAGTTCTCCCCTTCCAAAACCATAAGCCACCATAGAATTTCCAAGCATCAAGTAAAACTGCTACCAAATTCGACCCCCAAATGTTAAGAGGAAACCTTGAACATATCTTCTCATACCGAGTGAGGTTTTCCCACATACCAACCTTCCTGCCCACTCTTTTCTTCACAAACCACTTTAATACATTTAATCCAAGGAGCCTCACATTCCAATATTGTTGGCAATCATTTAGATAGCAATGCAACATTCTTCTTATCAGCTTTATGGACTCCCAGCACCCCCTGGCTTGGGAGATTTTAATGCTTCCCAAGGCACATAGTGCCATTTCATGTTGCAAGCATCCTCCAACCAAACAAATGCCCTCAAAGTCTTCTCTATTTCCAACCAATGTGACTTTCTAAACCTCTAGATGGATGCCAAGTAAGTAGTGGGCAAAGAGAGAACATGCTTCAACACAAGAATCCTAGCACTCCACCCCATGGTAACCCCACACCACTGCCTTAATTTCAATGTAATCTTATCCCTTAACCACTCGAATATCTACCTGATGATAACCCCCACCTCCAATGGAGCTCCAAGATACCTAATAATAACTCCCCGGTTAACCCATGGTCCTAGGAAACCATTTAGCCATTCAAGCTTAGGAACTATGTTCATTGTCAAGATAAATGACTTGGGCTAGTTACAGATTGACCCGTTTACCTCACAAAATCTGTTCATCATCTCACTAAAGACATGTTTGCTAGACTCTCGTGGTCCTCCATTGAAACAGAGATCATGCCATCAGCAAAAAATTGGCCACTAAAGAGTCCTAGAAGGCAACCTCAAGCATCTAACTACTCCATCCTTCATAGCCTTTTAAATGGCCACATTCAATGGAACATTACAGATGGCAAATAGGGTTGGGGCCAATGGGTAGTGATGGCCTCATCCTACTTCATTTCTTTGGGAACAACTTTGCCAGCTTGACATTAACATCCTGGGACAAAGTCACCTTCAACCCGGAGTCATTTACCATTGCAACATAATCTAACTTAATAAGATCCCAAAAAACCCAATAAAACTCTGCAGTAAACCCATTCTTATAATCTATGCACTTGGAAGAAAGGATATTCAAGGATCATGCATTTAATTTAAACTAAGGATGAAGAATTGACTTTTCTTAAAGCACATGATTTGTAGTTCTTGGAGGGGAAAAGTGGGGCAATAGGATTGTCTGAGTGGGGTGTGAAGGGATGCCAAGTGCAACAAGTTGGCAATAGGGATCAAATTATGTGAGGGGGGTGGGAATCGATATGCAAGAAAAGTGAGCCAATAGGATTGTGAGTGGGATCGAGATAGGGAGAAAAGAGATGCAATGAGAATGTGAGTCTCCTTCATGGGAAGATTTTAGCAAGGCAAAAATTTTGAAAGAACTAATGATGATGGTGATGAGGCTTGCTTCGTCTGAAGACTTTAGGAGGAAACAAAATTAAAAGAAAGGAGCATGATGGTGAGCCTTGCTTTACATGAAGATTTTCCAAGGCAACAAAATTAAAAGAATGGCATAACAATTGCATTTGCCTCTTGTTTGGGTTGAGAAAGCCCCCTAAGATGAAGAGAGAAAGAGATTCATCCAGAGATACACAAGCTGAATTATAATGCAATACTTTATTCCATGATAATCCCAAAAGATATCTCCATGATAAAACTAGGTGTGGGGTTTTTATTTTGGGGCAAAAATGCCATCCTTTATTACTAAAACATCAAAAACATTACAGCCTTGCTTGGAGTTTAGGGTAGACTTTCCACAACCTACGTTGCATAGGAGCAAGCTACACTACTACTCGACCAAGTTCCATGAACCATCCCCAAACCAATTTAGCATATACACCAACATTATTACCAAAATATGATAGCATCGTCTTAACCCCCCCCTAGAACTGCATTTCCTCTAAACCCATGACCTAAAGTGAAATCAAATACCACTTTATTTTGAACCGACTAGATACCACCTAATACCACTAGACGTACATATGGCCAGCACGGAGATAAAGTTTACGTAAGGTTTCTTGTATCCCCAAGCCTCCGCTTAGCCTCCGCTTTTGACAGATATTGATCTGCCCATCAATCCCACAACTATGATAGAGCTTAATCCCACCTATGATAGAGCTACAAACTCTATACCAAACCCTCTGGGCAATCACACAAGAACAGAAGAGATGGGATAAACCCTAAAAAGCTAGGCCACACAGAGGGCAACATAGATATGTTGGCCTGCTTCAGCATGTATTCATGTCCAGCCTTCTTGCCCTCTGTTAATTCTTGTACTTGTTACTTTAGCTGCAATTGAATTTTCCTCTGTTCATCAACATAGTCTTGTAAAACTCTGAGTGCATGTTCTGACTCAATGCCTGTACTCCTTCTCTAATTAAACTCTTTAGCTTCTATTGTGGGGATGCCTACAAGTCCCTCCAAGCCCTTTGCATCCATATGGCTAGTAAATTTGAATAATGCTACAATGAATGGCCCTATCTTTGAATGAGGCATTGGAGGCACTCAACAAGTCTTTTCTAGCAATTTTGCTCATTAGTTAAGAGTGTAGCAGATGAGCCCATGAAATCTTGGTTCCCTTCTCAATGGCATTGTGGGTAGCATAGGAGTCTCTGGTCATAGTATTAGTCTTGATGAGTAGCTACATCCGTTCAAGATACCACACAAATTGCTATCGTCTCCTCAAATCTTGTACGTTATTGATGAAAAAGTAGTTCTTTTGTGTCTCTGGCGGGCCGAACTCCTTTTGCTGTCAGAGTCGACATCTTTTTTATAGACAATCTCCTCATTTATGATTGAAAGCTTGAAATGTGCGAAGCCTACTGTGAGCATCTACTTTTTCTGTGGTGGAAGTGGTGGTTCGTCATTTGATTCCATCTCCTCCAAATCGGGTATGTCGATAATCTCCGTAGTCGAGATTTGCCGTGGGCTTTTTCAAGTAGGGTTGAGAGATTGCTTAGGAGCCATGGCTGCGCTACTGTGCTCAAGAGTTGGAGGTTGGGCTCTCTTCGGATGTGCTAGGAAATGTGAGGCGATGGCCACGTTTGGGTGCCATATGTAGAGAAGGCTCGTGGGAAAAGCTTCTGTTGATCTTGTGGTGTTGTCAGTGGCACATGCAACAAACTGGCAGTGGTTTTTGGCATGTGTGAGGAACTACTTATCAGCTTTCATTTAGCACTGCGAGATGTATTTTTGATGATGGAGTTTGTCGGCGAGAGGTCGAGCAGAACGGCTATTGTGGAGGTGTGAGCCTCATGTGAGTGAAAAGGCTTGGCAATAAGGGTCGGATTCATACTGAGTACATCCAGTGGCTGTCCTATCGGTACGGAGGATGAAGCACGTGTGAGACAGATTCCCTTGTTGTTGGAGCTGTGTTGGATGGTGAAATGGTAGTCGGATTAAAGGCGTATTCTTCACTTTTGCATGAAGCAGAGCGAAAGCGGATGTCGTAGTTGGATGTGAGTCGGAGTGGGGTCGGATGGGATGAGTAATAACGCATGTGTTGGGTGGATTGGGGTCAACGGAGACGTTCACCCATTCCTAGGCGCTTGTCGGATTGGCATCGAAATCGGACATTGTGGTTGAAGTCAGAGTGTACTTGGAGTGCTCAGTTGTTTGTGTTGTATCCATCGGATTAGAGTCAGAGTCAAATCTAGCTTTGTTTGACGGTTGTCAGATGGTCGTTGGGCCCAGGCTCACCACTGTGGGTGCTTCATTTAAGTTTGGTGTACCTTCAACTTTTAGTGGATTGGGCTGGTAGGCATTAGAGCATACCTGAATGTTTGTGTAGATGAAACAACATGTTTCATATGTCTATGTCAGACTAGTGTTGGGGACTACAGTTGGAGTCTGATGGATATAAATTCGTTAATGTGAATAGTCGTTGAAACATATTTATCATCTTGATTGAGGTCTTTGCAGAGTTGCAGAGAGATTGTGTTTATCTTTGCTTGAGTGCGGCCAGGTCCAATATAGGGTTTGAGCCTGAAACTATTGACTGGTTTGTCATATGCATTCCCTTGAACGTCAGCTGATTTGAAGGTACCTTGATCAAAAACTTCAAGCACCTTAAAGGGACCATCATATCTGAGCTTGAACTTTCCTGGCATTTTCCCCAACTTTGTATTAAACATTAACACCAAATCAAATTTTTTGAACAATTTGAACTTGATGTTTCTATTAATCCATGCTGCCCTCCTTTTTTGAATAATATCAGCAGTATGTGTGGGGGTTAAAAGTCACTGTGCCTTTACCCTGGTTATGTACAATACTCAAACACATATATAAATGAATGAAAAGAAAGATTAGGGTGGTTCTGCACCCACCAAAACTTGTGTGGCTCTCTGTCTCTCTCTCTCCCTCTTCCGTTCTTGCTTCCGTTGAGAGCACTCTCAATTGGTATCAGAGCCTGGCTGGATCTAGCTGAGCGTGTGTGAATGCTTGAAGCTCAGCAGCTCTGTGAGAGGAAGGAGAAGCTCTGCGGGAAGATTTGTGGGTGACTTTACTTGCAAGAGTGTGTAGAGACCTTGGAGGAACCTTTGGAAAAGTCACTTTGGTTTTGCGAAGTGGTTTTGAGAGCCTGTTAAGTATTTTCAAAGAAAAAGACGTTTTTTGAGCTTTTCCCTATTCCGTTCAATGACAGAGACTCCGTATTGACTTATAGAGGCAACTATTGCTTGCTTTTGGTATCCACTTCACTTTAGGAGCTTGGAAACACCTTCATTCTTGAATCTGGGATCATTTCATTGGATTTTTGACTCACTGTGTCAGTTTCTACGTTTTTCTGCCCGGGTGTTGCAAGTCAAGTTTAGAGCAACCATTTGCAGATCTGTAAGTTCTGGTGGACTTAAGAGGTCCTAAAACTTCTATGTTGCTCATCATTCGTACTCCGATGGAGTTTACAAACAGCTCTCTTTCCAAAAACGTTTTTCAGAGAAATCTTCAGCGAGGTTCATGGCACAGCGGATCTTTTCAGGTGCTGAATACTGATTGGGCTTTCTTGGTCAGAAAAAATGTCGAAAAATTTAAACCTATTATGTGCAAGCATAGGAAAAACCTTCCTGAGGGCAGAAGCCTTTTGTTGCCAAAGGATCAGAACTGTGGAAGGGGATGTGGAAGGCCTGGGAACTCCTCAAACCATCCTTTCTATAAAAAGGCTTTTTAAGCAAAACAGGAACTTTTTGTAGCCAAGACTTGATGGCAAGACCTTTGGGATAGAGCAAGTAGAAGGTGGAAGAGTGACGAAGAAATATCCTTGGATTGGTGGAAGGTGATCATGAAAGCCGTAAGAGTACTTGCTTGAGCCCGGGGGTGAAATACACCTTGAGAGCATGGTGCTTTGAAGACTCCAGACTGACTAATCACTCATTATGAGGGGGACAGTTGGAAGATGGTGGCATCGAGATTGCTCGAGTTTGAAGGCAATGTGACTGCTGGTGGTAGTGCCATCTGGTGCTACCTTGGATGGCTGTGTGTACCAGGATGGTTTGCTTGCGCAGGACCGAACCTAGTGGAGCACGACCCACCAGAAAAGCCAAGAATCTACATTGACACCAAAACTAGAGCATGTTCATCGACGAGTTGAGATCAGGCAGAGATGTGTCGGTGAGAGGGGGTGTTGAAAAAGTCACCTCTCCATCTGTAAGCCCCCATATGAGGAGAGCGTGGGGGAGGTGGACTTAGGGTTAGGGCTGCCGCATGGCAGTGCCCTGTGGGTGGCAAACTCAGAGGAAAAAACATGAAGACAGGGCTGCCACATGGGCACACCCAAGGGAATACATGATGGAGCTCCCACGTGTACGGAACAGCACACATGGCTGGCAGCATCTGGCTGGGGCAGAACTGTGCAAAGGAGCCTGCAGGAGATGTACGGATCACTGTGCCAGGGTACGGGGTGCTGCAGACAGTAGTACGGCTCAGTACGGAAGGCCTAAAGCATGGTATATACAGCCCTGACAGGGTATCCAGAGCCTGGACAGGTCCAAAATGATTCTCGACAGATTGCAGCAGGGTCTAGGCCAGAAAATCGGGCTGGAACAGGGCCGCACAGAGGCAAGAATGCCTGGTCCACTGGCTGACTGCCATAAGGACAGGCAGGACCTGAACTGCCTCAAAGGTGTGCCCCCACCAGGTTAGTTTAAAGATCAGGGCTACCCGCCCCATGGAATTTGTACTTTTGTCAGTGGGGAAGAGGCTGCTGGTTGGCCAATGAGGACCGTACTGGGTCGCTCAATATCGCGGCCTTTGGGGCGTATAAAAGGAGCCCTTTGAGGGCTCGTAACTCATCCACTCAGGCAGCAGATTGGAGCAGCATATCTGGGCCACCATCCAGGGAATCCATGGAGGCTGAAGAGCTGTAGACATATAGATCGCTAAGTTCTTCGCGCCCTCACTACCCCATATACTATACTCATGCCAAAACTCTCATGTTCAATCATCCCATGGCTTCTCACAATAGAACCTGAATGTGTCCCAACCCTTTAATGAATTGCTCGTACCATGTAAATTAGAACTGTTCAGCTTGATAAGCTATTTCACATCACTCTTTCACTCAGTCACACACAATGTATTACATGAATAAGAATGCTGGCTTACAAATGACAAATGTGTAGCCACTTAAAAGGTTGGCATTCACCATCAATCTCCTTCTGTGCCTTGAAGAATTAATCTTTCTGTGCCTACCTGTGACATGCAAGGAAACTAACTCACATGGATGCCACACTGTAACCTTGTGGAGAGAGAAATTAAAAGGAGATATCACTAGAACATGAAAACTACATGTGGACACGTGCATGAGATTTTGCACCTACCACTGGCACCTACAACCATGCAGCTCTTTCTCATCTGCCATTTTTTCGCAGCACAGTTTTAGAGTGACCCAATTGGGGGCCATTGATTCAATTCTCCTAAAAGAAATTGTCACCATTTGAAGATTCACAAGACAACATTGTCCTCATTAGGGTTGAGGTTTCAAAAGGACCATGGTTCAGAGCATAGGACCAAGACATATTCGGAGGATCGTACAGGCCCATCAACGATCAGATCTCTCATTGCAGAGGCATCTCAGTAGAATTATCATCATTGCTTACCTCTCATAGGTTGAAGTATCCAGCAGAATTATCCGCATACTGTGAAAATACGAAATGCATATCAACATCCCCAACTAGATGGGGTCATGGCCATCTATGGCTCTGCTTCTTACTTACCAAATCTGTGTGTTCTTGATGCCTTGCAACACCAATCCCCTTTTTGCCTTTATGAGTGACATCTAGAGTCGTGGATGTAATGCCTCTTTGTCTTGATGGATGCAAAAAGTATAATAAATTTACAGAAAAGAAGAGGCTCAATGCTCCTTCACTCCTTTCTACCTGGAAACAAGACACAACAGTTTGTAACTCAATGAGGTCTGGCGATTTTAAAGTTGTGCATTGATTTGCCTTTAACTTGTTTCACTACTCCATAGAAAAAGGTATTATGCATGGAAACTGCACAAAATTAGAACTAAAATGGACTTTAGATTTTATTGTGAGCTAGTCTAGCATTTCTGTTAGCCAATAAAAGCATGTTACATAATAGGGCTAAAGAACCCTATTCCAAGAGCGGTCTCGTGGAGTGGCAAAAAGCAACCAGCCTTGTCATCAACAAATACTCAGAACCAGCAGAGTCGCGGAGGAGATGGTGTGGCTACAACAGCTACTTGGAGAGGAGGTGCATCCGATGCTGAGAACTGCTGGTAGAGCTTCGGAGGAGATGGTGTGGCTAAAACAGCTCCTTGGGTATGGCTCGACATTCAGGAGCTGAGAAGGTGGTGTTAGACTTACTGATCTCCTGGGTGTCAGTTAGAGAGAGGGATTCTATGTGGGCGTGACCGCCCTCAGAGAGGTGTAGCACTTTCATCCTTTCTCAGCATATTTCTGTACGTTAAAAGGGGGTTTAGCCAGGTCGCTCAGTTGCCAGGCCCAGTTGAGGCTGGTTTTGGGCCTGGTTTGAGTCCTAGTTGCTGCTGGTTCAAGGACGCCTGGTTGGGGCTGGTCTGGCCAGGGTCGGGTCAACCTAACCAAGGTTGGGTTAACAGACCAGACCAGGTCAATTGGGTCGTCCAAATCAGCAGCCTCCCTGGCCCTATATATCCCTATGGCTATTTTGCCTGGCCTTGTACGTTGTGAAGGTGCACTTTACAGCCTACTCGTGAGCTCTCTGAGGTCAGTTCTACCTTGGTTTACAGTCTGCAAATAGGCGCAGTTTCCAGCCTGTATGTGTGGTGTTCCAGGTGCAGTTCCTGCTCTGGTTTGTGATCTTTTTTTCTCACCTGCATGTAGAGTTTTTCCTGTATACTTGTGCAGTCTATTCTCTCTCTAGTCGCAGTATGCTGTCTCGCTCCATTCACAGATTTGCTCTCTATCTCAGTTCGTATAATCTGCTGCACTTTGACAAAATGTGCAACCACGTAAAGGTTGGCATTGACCATTCATCTCCTTCCAATATATACATTAATGAAATCCTTTACCTGTGATATGCAAGAAACTAAGGTCACATGGATGCCAGACTGGAATCCTTGCAGAGGAAATAATTAAATGGAACCATGAAGCGTACGAGTGGACACTATGCAAAATGGAAGAACATGGAAGGGAACACCTTCTTCATGATGAAAAAGACTCTTCCTTGATGTCAATTGGAAGGTTAACCACATTTTTCTCTCTCTTGATGTTTGTCTTTGTTCTGTTCTTTCTCATCTGTCAATTTTTCCCAGTGGAGTTTTGTGGAGCTACCCAATTCGCTGCTAGTGACAGTTAATTTTCTTCTTCTAAAAG
The DNA here is from genome assembly GCF_047967505.1 of Dipteris shenzhenensis. Taxonomy (NCBI): domain Eukaryota; kingdom Viridiplantae; phylum Streptophyta; class Polypodiopsida; order Gleicheniales; family Dipteridaceae; genus Dipteris; species Dipteris shenzhenensis. The sequence continues at coordinate 30,848,946 of NC_141600.1, read as the reverse complement.
AAATTGTCACCATCTGAAGATTTACAAATCAAGCAGATAACATCGTCATCGTTGCTGTGTTTTCTTCTCAACCTGTTTATGCTTCACCAAGATGCTTGAGAAGCCCCACGAGGGTTGAGGTTCCAAAGGACCCGTCTATGTGCTCTTGATGCCTTGCAACATCAATCCTTCTTGCCTTTATGGCATTAAAGTCCATAGAAGATTCTCTGTAAGCTCTCTTTTTGGTAATCATGTCCGGGATGAATAAATGGTTGGGTGAGAGTTAGACCTTTGCACAGTCGCAACATCATCACCTGATCATGCAATTCATTCACTCCAGAGTCCATCACCCCCTCTGTGTGCTTGAGTCATGATGGACATCCTATACCTCAGCTTGAGTCACGTGGGCATGGGAAAGTCTTAGAAGAGAAGCTTCAGGAGTGATGGGCGGGAAAAGGGGATAGGGAAAACGAGGGAATGTTTAGGATGCTCAGAAAGAAGCATGCCCAGTAAAACATCGAAGAACTCAATATAGATGGACATACGCTAGTCGACAAGGATCTGATCCTCCAAGCAATGGTGCCACATTTTCAATCGGCAAGCAGCTGTGGAGCATTGTAGTTAATGCCTGATCGAGGGGGTGGTAGCCAGATTGGATGCTTCCTATCTAGAAAGATAGATCACAGCTACAGAATTGAAAGTAGTTGTGAATCAAATGGCTAAGGGAAAGACGCGTGGAGAAGACGTCCTTCCAATCGAATTCTTCCAAGGCTTATGGGAGACCTTAAGTCCTTTTCTCTTGCTAGTGAAAGGTTATCTAGATTCTAGAATCAACACAGGGATGATCAAGCTAATTCTAAAAGGAGGCCCAATGGAAGAACTCAAGAATTGGAGGCCACTTAAAATGCTTAGGACTTGCTACAAAATCTTCACCAAGGTTCTGGCACTCAGGCTAAAAGGGAAAATGCAAGTTTGGATCAGAGAAGAGAAAAAAGGATTCATCCAAGGAAGAAATCCTCTCACTATGGAAAGGACTGGAGTATGCTGAAGAGCATGAGCAAGACATCTGCTTCATGAAAGTTGACTTTGACAAAGCCTATGATATAATGGAATGGGGATTTAACCTTCACGCTCTCCAAGATATGGGACTCAGACCTATTTTTAGGAGCTTTTTCAATGCCTTAGTGAAAGTCAATTAAAAAGCATTAGACACTTTCCATTTAAAAAGGTCCATTAGACAAGGATGTCCCTTTTCCCCCCTGCTTGTTGCTATAGCGGCTGATGTACTCGGATGGCTAATTCAAAGGGAGGTTGACAACAGAAATATTTTAGGCATTCAGTTCGGATACCAATGGGTTTCAAATGTTCAAATAAGAGTAGGTGGGAATGGGTCATCCAGAAAGTCAAAGAGAAGATTGCAAGATGGCAAGGTCTCCAACCCACCCTGGCCAGAAGAAAGTTTGTACTAAATCATTATATTTATCAATCAGTCATTTATATACCTTTGTAAGACTAGAATAAGTCCAATCAGTCATTTACTTCATTTCATGCTCGTTTCCTTTGCAGAAAGCCTCGTCTCAGGTTAATACACTTTTTAGAACCTTCCTGTGGGGAGGGGACTTGGGTTCACAAGAGGTATTGCACGATGCTGAAAGAAAAGGGAGGGCTGGGCATAGTGAATGTTGAGAAATCTTCAGCGAGGTTCATGGCACAATGGATCCTCAAGGCCTTTCAGGCGCTGAATACTGATTGGGCTTTCCTGGTCAGAAAAAATGTCGAAAATTTTAAACCTATTAGGTGCAAGCATCGGAAAAACCTTTCTGAGGGCAGAAGCCTTTTGTTGCCAAAGGATCAGAACTGTGGAAGGGGATGTGGAAGGCCTGGGAACTCCTCAAACCATCCTTTCTATGAAAAGGCTTTTTAAGCAAAACAGGAACTTTTTGTAGCCAAGACTTGATGGCAAGACCTTTGGGATAGAGCAAGTAGAAGGTGGAAGAATGACGAAGAAATATCCCTAGATTGGTGGAAGGTGATCATGAAAGCCATAAGCGTACTTGCTTGAGAGCTCAGTGGGAGCCCGGGGGTTGAGAGCATGGTGCTTTGAAGACTCCAGACTGATTGATCACTCATTATGAGGGGGACAGTTGGAGGATGGTGGCATCGAGATTGCTCGAGTTTGAAGGCAACGTGACTGCTGGTGGTAGTGCCATCTGGTGCTACCTTGGATGGCTGTGTGTACCAGGATGGTTTGCTTGCGCAGGACCGAACCTAGTGGAGCACGACCCACCATAAAAGCCAAGAATCGACATTGACACCAAAACTAGAGCATGTTCATCGATGAGTTGAGATCAGGCAAAGATGTGTTGGTGAGAGGGGGTGTTGGAAAAGTCACCTCTCCATCTGTAAGCCCCCATATGAGGAGAGTGTGGGGGAGGTAGACTTAGGGTTAGGGCTTTCACATGGCAGTGCCCTGTGGGTGGCAAACTCAGAGGAAAAAACATGAAGACAGGGCTGCCACATGGGCACACCCAAGGGAATACATGATGGAGCTCCCACATGTACGGAACAGCACACATGGCTGGCAGCATCTGGCTGGGGCAGAGCTGTGCAAAGGAGCCTGCAGGAGATGTACGGATCACTGTGCCAGGGTACGGGGTGCTGCAGACAGTATTACGGCTCAGTTCGGAAGGCCTAAAGCATGGTACATACAGCCCTGACAGGGTATCCAGAGCCTGGACAGGTCCAAAATAATTCTCGGCAGATTGCAGCAGGGTCTAGGCCAGAAAATCGGCCTGGAACAGGGCCACACAGAGGCAGGAATGAGTTTACAGATCAGGGCTACCCGCCCCATGGAATTTGTACTTTTGTCGGTGGGGAAGAGGCTGCTGGTCGGCCAATAAGGACCCTACTGGGTCGCTCAATATCGAGGCCTTTGGGGCCTATAAAAGGAGCCCTTTGAGGGCTCGTAACTCATCCACTCGGGCAGCAGATTGGAGCAGCAGAGCAGCATATCTGGGCCACCATCCAGGGAATCCATGGAGGCTGAAGAGCTGCAGACATATAGATTGCGAAGTTCTTCAAGCCCTTTACGTCTCCCATCATTACCCCATATACTATACTCATGCCAAAATTCTCATGTTCAATCATCCCATGGCTTCTCACAATAGAACCTCAATGTGTCCTGATCCTTTAATGAATTTCCCGTACGATGTAAGTTAGAAGTGTTCAGCTTGATAAGCTATTTCACATCACTCTTTCACTCAGTCACACACAATGTATTACATGAATAAGAATGCTGGCTTACAAATGACAAATGTGTAGCCACTTAAAAGGTTGGCATTCACCATCAATCTCCTTCTGTGCCTTGAAGAATTAATCTTTCTGTGCCTACCTGTAACATGCAAGGAAACTAACTCACATGGATGCCACACTGTAACCTTGTAGAGGAAGAAATTAAAAGGACTAGAACATGAAAACTACATGTGGACACGTGCATGAGATTTTGCACCTACCACTGACACCTACAAAATGGAAAAACGTGAAAGAGAACACCTTCATGTTGAAAATCACTTGTCCTTGATGTCAGCTGCAAGGTTGAAGTTTGTCTCTTCCTTGACGTCAACCACAAGCTTAACGATGCAGCTCTTTCTCATCTGCCATTTTTTCACAGCACAGTTTTAGAGTGATCCAATTTGGGGCCATTGATTCAATTCTCCTAAAAGAAATTGTCACCATTTGAAGATTCACAAGACAACATTGTCCTCATTAGGGTTGAGGTTTCAAAAGGACCATGGTTCAGAGCATAGGACCAAGACATATTCGAAGGATCGTACAGGCCCATCAACGATCAAGATCTCTCATTGCAGAGGCATCTCAGTAGAATTATCATCATTGCTTACCTCTCATAGGTTGAAGTATCCAGCAGAATTATCCGCATACTGTGAAAATACCAGATGCATATAAACATCCTCAACTAGATGGGGTCATGGCCATCTATGGCTCTGCTTCTTAACCAAATCTGTGTGTTCTTGATGCCTTGCAACACCAATCCCCTTTTTGCCTTTATGAGGGACATCTAGAGTCATGGAAAAGTCCATAGAAATTTGTCTGTAAGTTTCATCGATCACAATCGATCAGACCCATGTCCAGGCAAATAAATTGCTTTGTAAATAAATGGTTGGGTGATATTTAGACCTTTTCCTCCTGGCAATATCATCACTTGATCATGTGCAATTCATTCGCTACCTTCGCATCCTTGTGTGCCTGAGGTCCATCATGGATCACCCCTCCTGCACGAAAAGTTAAAATAGAAGGGAGAAGCCTCTTTGGCTTCTGAATTTTTCCACATCATGGACATCCTGTCGCAGCTTGACTCTCATCGGTATGGGACAGTTTATCAGGAGACAGAGAGCCATCTGACGGACCTTTCTTAGCATATCTCTACCATAGATTGTTATCTTCTCTTGCTGTCCATAATTGCTCTGTCTTACTTTTACTCTAATTTTTCAGCTCCAGCGTTGGATTTCGATTCAAAGTTGGAAGCCCCATCCTGTTCTAACTCTTGCTGTAGATGGGGCTTTGCTTTCTTGCCACAGTGGAAAGGGGGCTGGTTTTTTGGCTTCTAGTCGTAAAAATCCCATCAACTTGGGCTGCCTACTATGCTCAATCAAGCCATGTGCGTGGTGCCAATCTGGGTTCTGTGCTTGCTGCTCTATTTTGGCTGATAAGTCTCAGCAAGTCCTTTATTCCTGAGAGAACCTGAGGGATGCCCATGGAGTGTTTGGTTAATCTATTACCCACTGCTGCATGAGAAATAACATCATCTGGTTTATCAAAGATGCAAGATTGAACATGTCACCTAGTTGTCAACTAATCATGTGGCTTCTCCCGTCTCCTGCTGATCATGGAAGAAATTGACTTCAGCACCAGTTTCTGCGCCCTTCCTTGCTTCCAATTGCTCTGGAGAACTGTCAAAGATCATCACATTTCCTTGGTTCCATGTGGTAGTAGTCTGCTTCCAATTAGTAACTCAAACTGGTCTGCAAAAAGTCTCAAATGGAGTTTAAACAGAAAATCACGACTCCTAGAGCCCTAGGAACTGCACCTACCCTAGTTCTTTTGCCTGGCTATGCATGGTGCAATTCCCGTGGGTCCTCAGCTAGTAAATGAGGAGGGATGGTACCTGCCACTACTGCAAACAATTCCCACTGTTTATGGAGCTGTCCTTTAGCACAGAGGATCTAGTAGTGCTTGTTCAAGATCCTTGTTATGGTACGATAGATTAGCCTGGCTAACAGAAAGCAACAAGAGACAATATCCCTCACTTCGTGAATGAGAAGACCATTATGAGCCAAGATGCTACTCTACCCTCCACACAAGATTCCCGAGTTCTCCTCAAAGGACGTATGCAAACCATCCCCAAACTAGAACCTCAAGTTTTCCTTCTGGTTGAGCCTTTTGGTTCAAAACTTTGAATCTAAATAGATCTCTCTGAGTTTCCCTCCATGTTCAGTCCATCTTTGCTCGCTAGGAAATGCGAGTTCCGGCCCCTTGCAGCACCTTGCAACATAAGCTCAAATCGCCTCTCCTCCATCTTCCGCACCTTGCAACATAAGCTCAAATCGCCTCTCCATCTTCTTCCCTCGCGCATTTCAATCACCCCGCACTATTCCCACGTCCCCCTTGCAACGCCTTTAAGCTCAAATCACTTGTTATTCCAGGTTTTCCTTTCTCATTCTTTACATTTCTCTCCTTTATTGATTTCAACCTATATCCAAGCTCCATGCATCCTTCTGTCCTCTTTCCTTAGTTATCATCTTAAATTTGTAATTCTCCCTCACATATTAGGGTTGTAATGCCTCTTTGTCTTGATAGATGCAAAAAGTACAATAAATTTACAGAAAAGAAGAGGCTCAATGCTCCTTCACTCCTTTCTACCTGGAAACAAGACACTTTAGTTTGTAATTCAATGAGGTCTGGTGATTTTAAAGTTGTGCATTGATTTGCCTTTAACTTGTTTCACTACTCCATAGAAAAAAATATTATGCATGGAAACTGCACAAAATAAGAACTAAAATGGACTTTAGAGCTTATTGTGAGCTAGTCTAGCATTTCCGTTAGCCAATAAAAGCATGTTACATAATATGCCTAAAGAACCCTATTCCAAGAGCGGTCTCGTGGAGTGGCAAGAAGCAACCAGCCTCGTCATCAACAAATGCTCGAAACCAGCAGAGTCGCGGAGGAGATGGTGTGGCTACAACAGCTACTTGGTGAGGAGGTGCATCCGACACTGAGAACTGCTGGTAGAGCTTCGGAGGAGATGGTGTGGCTAAAACAGCTCCTTGGGTATGGCTCGACATTCAGGAGCTGAGAAGGTGGTGTTAGACTTACTGATCTCCTGGCTGTCAGTTAGAGAGAGAGGGATTCTATGTGGGTGTGACCGCCCTTGGAGAGGTGTAGCACTTTCATCCTTTCTCAGTGTATTTCTGTACATTAAAAGGGGGTTTAGCCAGGTCGCTGAGTTACCAGGCCCAGTTGAGGCTGGTTCTGGGCCTGGTTTTAGTCCTAGTTGCTGCTGGTTCAAGGACGCCTGGTTGGGGCTGGTCTGGCCAGGGTCGGATCAACCTAACCAAGGTTGGGTTAACAGACCAGACCAGGTCAATTGGGTCGTCCAAATCAGCAGCCTCCCTGGCCCTATATATCCCTAGGGCTATTTTGCCTGGCCTTGTACGTTGTGGAGGTGCACTTCACAGCCTACCCGTGAGCTCTCTGAGGTCAGTTCTACCTTGGTTTACAGTCTGCAAATAGGCGCAGTTTCCAGCCCGTATGTGTGGTGTGCCAGGTGCAGTTCCTGCTCTGGTTTGTGATCATTTTTTCTCACCTGCATGTAGAGTTTTTCCTGTATATTCGTGCAGTCTATTCTCTCTCTAGTCGCAGTTTGCTGTCTCGCTCCATTCACAGATTTGCTCTCTATCTCAGTTCGTATAATCTGCTGCACTTTGACAAAATGTGCAACCACGTAAAGGTTGGCATTGACCATTCATCTCCTTCCAATATATACATTAATGAAATCCTTTACCTGTGATATGCAAGAAACTAAGGTCACATGGATGCCAGAATGGAATCCTTGTAGAGGAAATAATTAAATGGAACCATGAAGCGTACGAGTGGACACTATGCAAAATGGGAGAACATGGAAGGGAACACCTTCTTCATGACGAAAAAGACTCTTGCTTGATGTCAATTGGAAGGTTAACCACATTTTTCTCTCTCTTGATGTTTGTCTTTGTTCTGTTCTTTCTCATCTGTCAATTTTTCCCAGTGGAGTTTTGTGGAGCTACCCAATTCGCTGCTAGTGACAGTTAATTTTCTTCTTCTAAAGAAATTGTCACCATCTGAAGATTTACAAATCAAGCAGATAACATCGTCATCGTTGCTGTGTTTTATTCTCAACCTGTTTATGCTTCACCAAGATGTTCGAGAAGCATCACGAGGGTTGAGGTTCCAAAGGACCCGTCTATGTGCTCTTGATGCCTTCCTTCTTGCCTTTATGGCATTAAAGTCCATAGAAGATTCTCTGTAAGCTCTCTTTTTGGTAATCATGTCCGGGATGAATAAATGGTTGGGTGAGAGTTAGACCTTTGCACAGTCACAACATCATCACCTGATCATGCAATTCATTCACTCCAAACTCCATCACCCCCTCTGTGTGCTTGAGTCATGATGGACATCCTATACCTCAGTTTGAGTCACGTGGGCATGGGAAAGTTCATAATCAGATATCGGGCACAGAGAGGTATTGTATGGTATTATAGGTCACCTGAGTGGCTCTTTACTCAGCCAGTTGTAGAAGATCACCTGATAGAGCCGCCAACCGTGGGAAACCTCCTCTCATCTTGTCTCTGTACCCTTTCTAGGGGAGTTGCACTTTTACCTAGGTGTCTCCGTAGCGCTAGGATGTCTGCATTAATGACATTCCTTTTCTCGGGAAACCAGAACAAACTTAACATGATGCCTATAGATAGCTAAGGGCTTCGTGCCTTTTATGTCTCCCAATTATAGCCTTCACTAACCCATATCCTATACTCATGGCAAACTTCCATGTTCAATCAGCCCATGGCTTCTCACAACAGAACCTAAATATATCCCAACCCTTTGGCGAATTCCTTGTACCATGTACATAGAACTGTTCAGCTTGATAAGCTATATTCACATCACTCTTTCACTCAGTGATACACAATGTATTACATGAATAAGAATGCTGGCTTACTGTGCAGCCACTTAAAGGTTGGCATCCACCAGCAATCTCCTTGCAATATATACCTGTGACACACGAAGAAAACAAACCAAACGGATGCCAGACTTGAATCTTGTGGAGAAAGAGAATTAAATGGACATGTCACTAGAACCATGAAGCCTACATGTCCACACTGTGCATGAGATTTTTGACACCTGCAAAATGGAAAACCATAAAGAGAACACCTCCATGCTGAAAAAGACTTTTAGATGATGTCAACTGCAAGGGTTTGTCTCTTCCTTGATGTCAACTACAAGGTTCATCTGCGATTTTTCCCCAGCATACGGAGTGACCCTTTTTGCTGCTAGAGGCTGTTAGATTTAATTGTTCTAAAAGAAATTGTCACCATTTGAAGATCGTCAAATCAAGTAGACAACACTGTCATCATGAGGGTTCAGGTTCCAAAGGACCATAGTATAGGACCAAGACATATTCGGAGGATCATACATGCCCATCAACAATCCTCAGTCCCATGTGATCAAAGGTCTCATTGCAGGGCATCTCAGCAGAATTACCCGCATACTCTGAAAATACCAGATGCATATCAACATCCTCAGCTAGATGGGTTGTGCCCATCTCTGACTCTGCTTCTTGACTTTTATAGCCACGTATCTTGACACAGTTAACCAAATCGGTGTGTTGTTGATGCCTTGCAACACCAATCCCCTTTTTGCCTTTGTGAGGGACATCTGAGAGTCATCGCATTTAAGTCCATAGAGAATTGTCTGTAAGTTCCTATTCGGTCACGAATTGTCTGTAAGTTCCTATTCGGTCACGTATCATTAAGACCCGTGTCCAGGGCAAATAAATTGCTTTGCATTTAAATACATGGTCGGGTAAGAATTGCACCTTTGCCCCCTGGCAACACCATCAGTTGACCATGTGCAATTCATTCACTCCCATCACCCCCTCCGCATCCTCATCATATATGTGTGCCTGAGTTCCATCATGCATCACCCTTCCCAGGCCATACGCAGATAGTCTAGTGATGGTTGACCTCGATGATTCAAGCCATACGCAGATAGTCTAGTGTTGCTTTCTCGATTGGCATGAAAGACCGTTGCTGCATTGGAGTCGGTTGGCGATCTGTACTCTCTTCTCACGTTCTGAATCGTAAAGTGATTCTTGTCAAGAATTGGAAATTGCCAACTTCCTTCCTACTAATGGAGCAACCCGTGAGACAGCAACAGTAGGTACGGCAATCCGCCACAAGCGCCTTTCTTCTCAACACAACCAGCCATCTACACTCACCCAATCTGTGGACGTTCAACCTCCGGCCACTTTCCTATCAGCATAGCCCACATCTCCAATCTGCAGCTTCTCTGGAACGACCAACGAATTGCTCTGGGGACGACATCTGACTTCACTAACACAAAGGACTATGTACATTTGGCTCTGCGCAAAGGGGAGAGTGCAGGCCTGATTGGAAGCGTCCGCGTCCTCGGTCGTGTGCGTCCTTCCTTGTTAGGATTTGGATTGGGGTCTCCCGAGGGAGAAGGGGTGCGCCAGGCCTCTGAGGTAGTGCAAGACAGAGGCGACGCTCGCAGTCCCGGGCAGCAAGCTGCCGGATGGGGCTGCCCCCTGAAAGAAATTAGGTTAATATCATGTGACCCGATGGGTCACGTATCAGATATTAAACTGATAAGAACAGATACTACACTTGATCTTAGCCAAAAGGCCGAGAAAGGTATGAAGAGCAGGCGCTCGCAGGCTCCGCTAAGAGAGCCCTCCCCTCACCCCCTTTTGCAGTGCTGCTTATGGGGTAATTATGCCACGTGTCCACCATCTGTTGCATGCATCCCTCTCCATCGCTTTTCGTATCCTTTAGAAATTGAAGCCTAATACATTTAATACTTAATTTGGAAGCATGGAACTTAGCCTAATCACTCAAAAATAGAATCATTGCACACTACTGGCAGATGATCACAACCTCTTCTCTTCAGGCAACTAAGGGATGGTTAAAACTACCAAAGTGCAAAGTCTTGAAATTACTAGGTGTCCCTACATTATTTGACGTGTTAATGGGCGTGGCTTTTAGAAAGGTTCAAGGACAAATTCCCGACGTGGAGAGGCTACCAATCGAATTTGGCAAGGGTGAAACCTATCCTATAGGCACCTTGTACTTGTCTAGATCTTCTCCGGGAGGTGCTCACCAACAACTCGTTACCTTATCTCCCAACAAGTAAAGTGGACTTTTTGCAATAACGGAAATAAGGAGGTAAGAATGAGGGTTGTTGATATTCTTGATAAGGACTTTTTGCAATAACGGAAATAAGGAGGTAAGAATGACGGTTGTCGATATTCTTGATAAGTAGCTTACAAGCTAGCAACCTTGTAGGTTAGCAGAGTAGTTATTAGCTCAGGCACCTCGTAGGCACAACTTCTCCTGCTCAAAAACACCTCCCCAATTAAACTAGGTATGGCTCCTAGCTCGCATAATTATTCTCTATGGCCACAATCTATAACCTTGAGCCTTGCCATGCCAAATGAAGTGACCTTTGGAGATCACTTTGCCGTGCCTTTGAGGCCATAAAAGCACAAATTGGATTTCGAACAAACGGATCCTTTATCAATATTTTGGCATTTTTTAGGGGTGCAACATTAGTTGACACTGATGTTAACAAGGCTAGCAAATTGTTCAAGACAAGCCTCCTGGTGCAAATATAAGCGTGGCTTGAAATCAAGAGGGAATTCATTCTCACCAATAGTGATAGGAAGACACCCATGAGCAAATCGACTCTCTGGTAAGAAAGTCGTCGGTGGAAAGGAGGGAACTTCTTGTTCTATGAAAAAAGTATTGGTTGGGTCGATGGTCCTTATTTTCTTTGCAATCCAACTCCTGAGTGTACCTCGAGGTGAGATTGTATCGGTTTTCAATTAGAGATGGAAGCATTCTTATAATCTGTGCACTTGGAAGAAAGCCCCCTAAAGTCTAAGAGAGAAAGAGACATTCATATAGAGATACACAAGCTGAATTATAATGCAATACTTTATCCCATGATAATCCCAAAAGCAATGTCCATGATAAAAGTAGGTGTGGGTTTTTTATTTTGGTGGCAAAAATGCCGGCCTTTGTTATTGTAACATCAAAAACATTACAGCCTTGGCTGAAGTTATGGGTAGACTGCCCACGACCTACGTTGCATAGGAGCAAGCTACACTACTACTCCACCCACCTCCATGAACCACCCCCAAACCAATTCAGCATATACACGAACATTATTACCAAAATAGGATAGCATCATCTTAACCCCCCCTAGAATTGCATTTTCTATGAACCTAAGACCTAAACCGAAACCAAATACCACTTTATTTGAACCGACCATATGCCAAGTAATATTGCTAGCTGTACATATGGCCAGCATGCAGATAAAGTCCACGTAAGATCCCCAATGAGAACCAACATCCGCTTTGAACACATGTTGAATCCGCCCATCGATCCCACAATTGTGATAGAGCTTAATCCCACCTCTGATAGAGCCAAAAACTCTATACCAAACCCTCTGGGCAATCACACAAGACCTGAAGAGATGGGATAAATCGCAAAAAGCCAAGCCACACATAGAGCAGCATAGATTTATATTCTTTCACCCGACAACTCTACACTTAAGAGGAAGCCACATGTGTACTACCTTGCACAACATAAAAATGGCCTTTCTCACCCTGCAACCTTTTCAAATTTCTTTCAGCCTATCTGAACACCATTTCGGCAACCTTCTCTTTTTTAATTTAGCATTGAGATTTCCAAACATGGTCCTACTCTCCATCACTTTCCTATACCCTACTTTTGCTGAGATTTTCTGTAGCGCGACCCTCTACATTCCATTGGTTGATTCTCCACATCAAAGAAGGAACACCGTTTGTTGTCCAACTTTCAGGAATGCTATTTACTACCTACAAGATGCGGGCTTCTTTTCTATTATTAGATTGTATTGCTCAGCCAACCATATTATTAATCTCTAATCAGCTGTATGTTCGTCCCAAAGTTGAAGCCAAGAGCACCACCCTTTGTCCTTGCTCGGGGAAGAGCCATTCTGCAATTGGGTCTCCATTGTAAGAAACTGTCCTACTCCACCATAAATCCTCATGGAGGCTAGCATCACCACACAGGCTAGTTCTCCCCTTCCAAACCATAAGCCACCATAGAATTTCCAAGCATCAAGTAAAACTACTACCAAATTCGACCCCCAAATGTTAAGAGGAAACCTTGAACATATCTTCTCATACCGAGTGAGGTTTTCCCACATACCAACCTTCCTGCCCACTCTTTTCTCCACAAACCACTTTAATACATTTAATCCAAGGAGCCTCACATTCCAATATTGTTGGCAATCATTTAGATAGCAATGCAACATTCTTCTTATCAGCGTTATGGACTCCCAGCACCCCCTGCCTTGGGAGATTTTAATGCTTCCCAAGGCACATAGTGCCATTTCATGTTGCAAGCATCCTCCAACCAAACAAATGCCCTCAAAGTCTTCTCTATTTCCAACCAATGTGACTTTCTAAACCTCTAGATGGATGCCAAGTAAGTAGTGGGCAAAGAGAGAACATGCTTCAACACAAGAATCCTAGCACTCCACCCCATGGTAACCCCACACCACTGCCTTAATTTCAATGTAATCTTATCCCTTAACCACTCGAATATCTACCTGATGATAACCCCCACCTCCAATGGAGCTCCAAGATACCTAATAATAACTCCCCGGTCAACCCATGGTCCTAGGAAACCATTTAGCCATTCAAGCTTAGGAACTATGTTCATTGTCAAGATAAACGACTTGGGCTAGTTACAGATTGACCCGTTTACCTCACAAAATATGTTCATCATCTCACTAAAGACATGTTGGCTAGACTCTCGTGGTCCTCCATTGAAACAGAGATCATGCCATCAGCAAAAAATTGGCCACTAAAGAGTCCTAGAAGGCAACCTCAAGCATCTAACTACTCCATCCTTCATAGCCTTTTAAATGGCCACATTCAATGGAACATTACAGATGGCAAATAGGGTTGGGGCCAATGGGTAGTGATGGCCTCATCCTACTTCATTTCTTTGGGAACAACTTCGCCAGCTTGACATTAACATCCTGGGACAAAGTCACCTTCAACCCGGAGTCATTTACCATTGCAACATAATCTAACTTAATAAGATCCCAAAAAACCCAATAAAACTTTGCAGTAAACCCATTCTTATAATCTATGCACTTGGAAGAAAGGATATTCAAGGATCATGCATTTAATTTAAACTAAGGATGAAGAATTAACTTTTCTTAAAGCACATGATTTGTAGTTCTTGAAGGGGAAAAGTGGGGCAATAGGATTGTCTGAGTGGGGTGTGAAGGGATGCCAAGTGCAACAAGTTGGCAATAGGGATCAAATTATGTGAGGGGGGTGGGAATCGATATGCAAGAAAAGTGAGCCAATAGGATTGTGAGTGGGATCGAGATAGGGAGAAAAGAGATGCAATGAGAATGTGAGTCTCCTTCATGGGAAGATTTTAGCAATGCAAAAATTTTGAAAGAACTAATGATGATGGTGAGGCTTGCTTCGTCTGAAGACTTTAGGAGGAAACAAAATTAAAAGAAAGGAGCATGATGGTGAGCCTTGCTTTACATGAAGATTTTCCAAGGCAACAAAATTAAAAGAATGGCATAACAATTGCATTTGCCTCTTGTTTGGGTTGAGAAAACCCCCTAAGATGAAGAGAGAAAGAGATTCATCCAGAGATACACAAGCTGAATTATAATGCAATACTTTATTCCATGATAATCCCAAAAGATATCTCCATGATAAAACTAGGTGTGGGGTTTTTATTTTGGGGCAAAAATGCCATCCTTTATTACTAAAACATCAAAAACATTACAGCCTTGCTTGGAGTTTAGGGTAGACTTTCCACAACCTACGTTGCATAGGAGCAAGCTACACTACTACTCGACCAAGTTCCAAAAACCATCCCCAAACCAATTTAGCATATACACCAACATTATTACCAAAATATGATAGCATCGTCTTAACCCCCCCTAGAACTGCATTTCCTCTAAACCCATGACCTAAAGTGAAATCAAATACCACTTTATTTTGAACCGACTAGATGCCACCTAATACCACTAGACGTACATATGGCCAGCACGGAGATAAAGTTTACGTAAGGTTTCTTGCGTTTAAGTTTGGTGTACCTGCAACTTTTAGTGGATTGGGCTGGTAGGCATTAGAGCATACCTGAATGTTTGTGTAGATGAAACAACATGTTTCATATGTCTATGTCAGACTAGTGTTGGACTACAGTTGGAGTCTGATGGATATAAATTCGTTAATGTGAATAGTCGTTGAAACATATTTATCATCTTGATTGAGGTCTTTGCAAAGTTGCAGAGAGATTGTGTTTATCTTTGCTTGAGTGCGGTCAGGTCCAATATAGGGTTTGAGCCTGAAACTATTGACTGGTTTGTCATATGCATTCCCATGAACGTCAGCTGATTTGAAGGTACCTTGATCAAAAACTTCAAGCACCTTGAAGGGACCATCATATCTGAGCTTGAACTTTCCTGGCATTTTCCCCAACTTTGTGTTAAACATTAACACCAAATCACATTTTTTGAACAATTTGAACTTGATGTTTCTATTAATCCATGCTGCCCTCCTTTTTTGAATAATATCAGCAGTATGTGTGGGGGTTAAAGGTCATTGTGCCTTTACCCTGGTTCTGTACAATACTCAAACACATATATAAATGAATGAAAAAGAAGATTAGGGTGGTTCTGCACCCACCAAAACTTGTGTGGCTCTCTGTCTCTCTCTCTCCCTCTTCCGTTCTTGCTTCCGTTGAGAGCACTCTCAATTGGTATCATGAGCCCGGCTGATCTAGCTGAGCGTGTGTGAATGCTTGAAGCTCAGCAGCTCTGTGGGAGGAACGAGAAGCTCTGCGGGAAGCTTTGTGGGTGACTTTACTTGCATCCGAGTGTGTAGAGACCTTGGAGGAACCTTTGGAAAAGTCACTTTGGTTTTGCGAAGTGGTTTTGAGAGCCTGTTAAGTGTTTTCAAAGAAAAAGACGTTTTTTGAGCTTTTCCCTATTCCGTTCGATGACAGAGACTCCGTATTGACTTATAGAGGCAACTATTGCTTGCTTTTGGTATCCACTTCACTTTAGGAGCTTGGAAACACCTTCATTGTTGAATCTGGGATCATTTCATTGGATTTTTGACTCACTGTGTCAGTTTCTGCGTTTTTCTGCCCGGGTGTTGCAACTCAAGTTTAGAGCAACCATTTGCATATCTATAAGTTCTGGTGCACTCAGGAGGTCCTAAAACTTCTATGTTGCTCATCATTCGCACTCCGATGGAGTTTACAAACAGCTCTGTTTCCAAAAACGTTTTTCAATCCGTGTGTTGGACCTAGTGATTGAGACCACGGCTTCCAAAACCGTCTGTCCCATTGCGTTCCGGACGCCCAAAAACCCCTACCTGTCAATTCTTACGCGATTCGGTGAAGGATTTTCAGAGTTATAGATCTCTGTGTATTCGATTTCGTCTCTCTGTTATGCATTTTTCATTCTAAGGTTTTGAAACCTTACATTTATGCCACATGGCAGTGGATAAGTGTTGATTCACATTTCTCACTCATCGGTTGGGATTTTGGAGTTCCGACAAAAGAGAGATATTTGCAGATTTTCTTGCTGAGTCCGATTATGCAATGGCGCCCATGTTTTGAGGCATCTCAAGTTCTATTTTTAGTAGTGGTCATTACCATGGGACTATGATTTCTTGCGCATACCTTATGCAGATCACTCTGGTTGCAATTTGAGCAGTGTGCCTCATTTGTGGTGTGCGTTGGGTTGCAGTGGATGATTTATAGGCCATTTGGATGCATTGCGGTCCTTATTGGATGCGCTGATAGGCCCAAATTGCCTTGTGGGATGCTATTTTTATGGATGCTATTTTATGTTAAGGGACAGCTTTGACACATTGCAGGTGATGCACTGATAGTGCTATGCTCTCTTGGATGAGATATTATTAATGCATATGCCAGTGGACAGTGTTTATGCTTGAGTCATTTGGCACTTATTGGCATTTTGGATTGCCATTGCAGTTGGCATTTTCTTTTGGGCTAGATTTGCTCATATGGATGCATAGTATATGCACATGAGTCAGATGCTTTGAGACATGAGTTTTGGTGATATTTCACTCTATTGTGGAATACACATTTGGGTGCACCTGGTATTTGGTGTGAATCTCTCTTGTAGGCACTAGCATTTGGAATTTAGCTTTATTTGCATTATGGCATCCTCTTCCATGTCTAAAAAGGAGTTTTGCAACATTAAAAAGTTTGATGGGACAAACTTTTCTTTGTGGAAAGAGCAGATAAGGAATGTGCTTATTCAAAAGAAGCAGATTAAACCCTTGGCAGGGATTGAAGCTAAGCCTGCAAATATGTCTAAGGATGATTGGAATGAGTTGGACGCATTAGCAAAATCTACTATTAGACTTCATCTTGCAGAGTCAGTTTATTTCATAGTAGTAAATGAGCAGACTACGAAAGATTTGTGGAAGAAACTGTGTGCCACTTATGAAAAGGAAACTGCCTCTAATAAAGTTTACCTCATGAAGAGGTTGTTTGAGCTGCAGATGAAGGAAGGGGTCTCCATTGCTTCTCACTTGAATGAAGTCAATATTATTTTCATCCAACTTCAGGCTCAGAAGATGAATTTTGATGTGGAGACTAAGGCAATATTTCTCTTATGTTCATTGCCATCCTCATGGGATACCTTCCGTACAGCTGTCAGTAACTCTGCACCTAGTGGAGTACTGAAATTTGATGATGTTGTGGGTAGCTTTTTGGCGGAGAAGATTAGACGGAAGTCTATGGATGGCAACAAGCAGGATGTAGCCTTAAATGTGCAAAGGGGCAGATCACAGTTCAGGGGGACATCCCAAGAAAGAGGGAAGTCTCGTAGCAAATCCAGGGCACGGAACATTGAGTGTTACCACTGTGGCAAGAAGGGCCATATGAAAAAGGATTGCTACAAGCTGAAAAGAGAACAAAAGGATAAGAAAAAGAATGCAAATTAGGGTGCAAATCAGAAGGAAGAGAGTCCAAGGGAGGCCAAAGGAAAAGTGAAGATCGAGGAGATCAATGCAATCACACATGATAGTAACAATGACGTTCTCTTCATGTTTAGTTTATCTACAGAGTTGCTTACCACTTCAGATGATGCATATTCCCAGAATTGGATTTTGGATTCTAGTGCTTCATTCCATGCTTCATTCCATGTTACTCCCCATAGGGAATGGTTCTCCACTTATGACAGTGGAAAGACAGGTTGTGTGCATCTTGGAAATGACTATGCATGTGACATAGTGGGAGTAGGTGACATAAAGTTTTCTTTTGCAAATGGGTGTGCATTTATTTTGAAACAGGTGAGACATGTACCTAAGTTGACCAAGAGTCTTATTTCAGTGGGTCAGCTAGATGATGCTGGTTTTTACACCACTTTTGGCTTTTAGAATTGGAAAATTCAAAAGGGCTCTATGCTTTTGGCCAGGGGTGCCAAGTGTGGGACTTTGTATCCCTTACATGTATCAGGGGTATTTGATCATGTTGTTGCAATAACCAAGCAGCCAAGCACTTCTTTATGGTATTGCAAGTTGGGGCACATGAGCCAGAATGGAATGAAACTCTTATGCCATTTGGGTTATGTACCGCATTTGAGTTTCTCTTATTTTGAATTTTGTGAGCACTATCTCTATGTGAAGCAGACTAAATCAGCCCATAAAAGAAGGGGAAAGAAAGAGGTTGAAAAGCTTGATTTGGTGCATTCAGACGTATGTGGTCCCATGCCTACACGGTCATTAGGCGAGGCTGAATACTATGTGACATTCATTGATGATGCAACTAGGAAAGTGTGGACTTATGCTATAGCTCGGAAGAGTGATGTGTTCCAGGTATTTCAGAAATGGCTAGGCTTGGTTGAGAATCAATCAGGTAGAATGCTTAAATGCCTACGAACTGACAATGGTGGAAGGTATCTCTCTCATGCTTTTAGCATTTCTGTGATACACGTGGGATTAAGAGGGAGCTCACATCCCCTCGTACTCTTGAGCAAAATCCAGTTGCAGAAAAGATGAATCGTATCATTCAAGAAAGATTGCAATGCACACTTTCCAATGCAAGTCTTTCTTGTGGTTTTTGGGATGAGGCAATGACGACTGCAGTGCATGTGATTAATAGATCACCTAGTAAGAGTTTGGATGGCGGTATTCCTGAAGAGGCATGGAGTGGCAAGAAGGCCTCTTACTCTCATTTGCGTATATTTGGGTGTGAGGCATATGCACATGTGCCGAAAGAGCTTCGAAAGAAGCTAGATCCTAAGTCTAGGAAATGCATCTTTCTGGGTTATGGTGAAAGTGGAGAGATGGGCTATCATCTCTGGGATCCAGAAGCAAAGAAGATCATACGCAGCCATAATGTATTCTTCAATGAGAAGAAGATGCATAAGGCACCCATGAGGGATATGGAAATGAGGAGAATCACTTTCCAGGATGTGAATCCACCTACATATGTTGATAGACAGCAAGCTGTCCATGCACCAAATGTGCAAGAAATGGTACCACCAAGTACTCCCACAAGTATACAATCAAGGGTAGATGATGGTGTGGGGGTTAAAGGTCACTGTGCCTTTACCCTGGTTATGTACAATACTCAAACACATATATAAATGAATGAAAAAGAAGATTAGGGTGGTTCTGCACCCACCAAAACTTGTGTGGCTCTCTGTCTCTGTCTCTCTCTCTCTCCTTCTTCCGTTCTTACTTCCATTGAGAGCACTCTCAACTAGTATCAGAGCCCGGGTAATCTAGCTGAGCATGCGTGAATGCTTGAAGCTCAGCAGCTCTGTGGAAGGAAGGAGAAGCTCTGTGGGAAGCTTTGTGGGTGACTTTACTTGCATCCTTAAATGTGCAAAGGGGCAGATCACAATTCAGGGGGAAGTCCCAAGAAAGAGGGAAGTCTCGTAGCAAATCCAGGGCACGGAACATTGAGTGTTACCACTGTGGCAAGAAGGGCCATATGAAAAAGGATTGCTACAAGCTGAAAAGAGAGCAAAAGGATAAGAAAAAGAATGCAAATTGGGGTGCAAATCAAAAGGAAGAGAGTCCAAGGGAGGACAAAGGAAAAGTGAAGATCGAGGAGATCAATGCAGTCACACATGATAGTGACAATGACGTCCTCTTCATGTCTAGTTTATCTACAAAGTTGCTTACCACTTCAGATGATGCATACTCCCAGGATTGGATTTTGGATTCTGGTGCTTCATTCCATGTTACTCCCCATAGGGAATGGTTGTCCACTTATGACAATGGAAAGACAGGTTGTGTGCATCTTGGAAATGACTATGCATGTGACATAGTGGGAGTAGGTGACATAAAGTTTTCTTTGCCAAATGGGTCTACATTTGTTTTGAAACATGTGAGACATGTGCCTAAGCTGACTAAGAGTGTTATTTCAGTGGGTCAGCTAGATGATGCTGGTTTTCACACCACTTTTGGCTTTCAGAGTTGGAAAATTCAGAAGGGATCCATGCTTTTGGCCAAGGGTGCCAAGTGTGGGACTTTGTATTGCTTACATGTATCAGGGGTATTTGATCATGTTGTTGCAATAACCGAGCAGCCAAGCACTTCTTTGTGGCATTGCAGGTTGGGGCACATGAGCCAGAATGGAATGAAACTCTTATGCCGTTTGGGTTATGTACCGCATTTGAGTTTCTCTGATTTTGAATTTTGTGAGCATTGTCTCTATGGGAAGCAGACTAAATCAGCTCATAAAAGAAGGGGAAAGAAAGAGGTTGAAAAGCTTGATTTGGTGCATTTAGACGTATGTGGTCCCATGTCTACATGGTCATTAGGCGGGGCTGAATACTATGTGACATTCATTGATGATGCAACTAGGAAAGTGTGGCTATGCTATAGCTCGGAAGAGTGATGTGTTCCGGGTATTTCAGAAATGGCTAGCCTTGGTTGAGAATCAGTCTGGTAGAATGCTTAAATGCCTACGGACTAACAATGGTGGAGAGTATCTCTCTCATGACTTTCAGCGTTTCTATGATACACGTGGGATTAAGAGGGAGTTCACATCCCCTCATACTCCAGAGCAAAATCGAGTTGCAGAAAAGATGAACCGTACCATTCAAGAAAGGTTGCAATGCATGCTTTCCAATGCAAGTCTTTCTGGTGGTTTTTGGGCTGAGGCAATGAAGACTACAGTGCATGTGATCAATAGATCACCTAGTAAGAGTTTGGATGGTGGTGTTCCTGAAGAGGCATGGAGTGGCAAGAAGCCCTCTTACTCTCAGTTGCATATATTTGGGTGTGAGCCATATGCACATGTGCCGAAAGAGCTTCGAAAGAAGCTAGATCCTAAGTCTAGGAAATGCATCTTTCTGGGTTATGGTGAAAGTGGAGAGATGGGCTATCGTCTTTGGGATCCAGAAGCAAAGAAGATCATACGCAGCCATGATGTGGTCTTCAATGAGAAGAAGATGCATAAGGCACCCATGAGGGATGTGGAAATGAGGAGAATACTTTCCAGGATGTGAATCCACCTGCATATGTTGATAGACAGCAAGCTATCCATGCACCAAATGTGCAAGAAATGGTACCACTAAGTACTCCCATAGGTATACAATCAAGGGTAGATGACGGATCATCTATTGGTGGAAATGATGAGCCAAATGTGGCTGATATGCAGATGGGACAGCCTTGAGAAGATCTTCTAGAGTGTCTAGACCACCTGATAAGTTTGTTCCAGGGGTAGACTATGTGATGCTTACTGATTGCGTGGAGCCTTCTTGCTACAAAGAGGCTATGATGCGCGAGGATCAACACAAGTGGGAGTATGCTATGCAATGAGAGATGAGTTCACTTATGAAAAATAAGGACTTGGTTTCTTTGCCACATGGAAAGAAAGCATTGCCATGTAAATGGAACTACAAATTGAAGGTCACAGGTGATGATGTGCCTAGGTACAAGGCCCGTTTGGTCGCTAAAGGGTTCAAGCAAGAGAAGGGTGTGGACTTTGATGAGATATTATCTCCGGTTGTGAAGATGACCACACTTAGATGCATGCTTGGACTAGTGGCATCAGAGGATATGGAGCTTATGCAGATGGATGTCAAGACAGCTTTCTTGCATGGGGATTTGCATGAGGAAATTTACATGGTGCAGCTAGAAGGCTTTGAAGAAAAGGGCAAAGAGCATTTAGTTTGCAAGCTAAAGAAGAGTCTCTATGGTCTTAAGCAAGCACCTAGAGAATGGTATCAGAAGTTTGATGCGTCAAAGAGCACTGCTGTGCTCAAGAGTTGGAGGTTGGGCTCTGGCTCTTCAGATGTGCTAGGAAATGCAAGGCGATGGCCATGTTTGGGAGCCATATGTAGAGGAGGCTCATGGGAAAAGATTCTATCGATCTTGTGTTGCATTGGACAGTCCGTCAGTGGCGCATGCAACAAACTGGCAGTGGTTTTTAGCATGTGTGAGGGACTACTTATTAGTTTTCATTTAGCACTATAGGATGTATTTTTTATGAAGGAATTTATCGGGAAGAACGGCTACTTTGGAGGTGTGAGCCTCATGTGAGTGAAAAGGCTTGTCGATAAGGGCCGGAGTCATATCGAGTATGTCCACTGGCTATCTTGTCAGTACGGAGGATGGAGCCCATGTGAGACAGACTCCCTTGTTGTTGGAGTAGGGTCCGGGCATTGTCGGAGACCCTTCTGTAAGTTAGAGCTTTGTTGGATGTCAAAATGGTAGTCAGATCGAAGGCATATTCTTTGCTTTTGCATGAAGCAGAGCGAAAGCGAAGAGTTCTACATCAGGTAACTGATTTGGAATGCTAGTCGGATCTTCGCCGAAAGTCAGTCTACTCAAATAATCTACAACTAAATGTTGTTTTCTAGGTGTATGGATCACTGTGTAATCAAACTCTTGTAAAAGAAGCATCCATCTCGCAAGCCTACCAATTAGTTGGGGCTTACTTACCAAATAAATCAATGCTTGGTGGTCTTCATGAAATACCACCTTGTTTCCAACGAGGATGCATGAATTTCTGCAAAGCATAAACCATTCCCAATGCCTCCCTTTTAGTGACACCATAGTTCTTTCCTACTTTTGATAGGACTCTATTAGCATAGGAGACAGGTTGGAACCATTTCTTATGTTTTTGTTGCATTAGAACTGCTCCATCCAATGCACCCACAAATACATTAAAAGGTAAGGACAAATCTGGAGGCTAGAGAATACATCACAAGGTAAGGACCAATCTAGAGGCTCGAGAATTGGAGCTATTACCAACATTTTCTTATTAAGAACATCAAAAGCTTGCTGCTCACACATACTTCCTCGATTCTCATGTTAACTTTGTGAACGTAGAGCAAACCTCAGAAAGATACCTCAAAAATTGATTGTGCCCTTTAACTTGACCTATAAACCTAGATAATTGCTTTACATTCTTTGGAGGCAAAGCTTGTTATATCACATATACATTTCTAGGGTTAGTTTCCATACTATCCTCTAAAATAATATGCCTCAGTAGAACTCCCCTTTTGATAGCAAATGTACACTTTGCTAGATTAAGGCTCTACCATGCCAGCTGACAATTCTCAAAGGATAATCTGAGCTGGTCAAGATGCTCATTCCTCTTACCAAAAACCCTGGGGTGCCAACTCCCTTTTTAAGAATACCAATCAAAATCTTGAGTATGAGATGAATTTAACAATATGCTATGAGTACAAATTAGTCAAATAGCATGGTTCTGTTCTACACCAAAAGAGCTTTAAATATGTCTTTATGCCTTGAAATTTAGGTAACACATGAAAAAATCACATTAATTTCAACTAAGAGAGGTTTTCATATTTTAGTGTATTTTTTGTTTTACTCCTCCCCTCATCCAAAAGACCCCCCCCCTTGAGCATCACACATTATGAAAAATATGTACAAATGTTAAAATCTTGCATTATTTTCAAGGTATATACCATATATTTTGTGATAGGGGGGACATGATATTTTCATATTTTTCCCTTGCATATTTGAATTTTTTACAAGAAATACATCCATATTCAAAAAGGACCTTTTCCTCGCATACCCTAGATTTTGGACAAGGGTGGTGACATGATACCTATTGAGTTGGTCTGCCAGGCCAAAAACTAAGAAATCATCAAAGAAAAACCCTCATAAAAGAGGTAAGATACTCTGCAAATACTTCTTGAATCCACTTTTGGAAGGTTGGTGGAGCATTCTTTAAGCCAAAGTTCATCAAGAAAACTATATATTTCATGACTTGCAATAGCATCTAACATAGTGTCACAGAAAGGTAATGGAAAAGGATCAATAATGGTAGCTGCATTTAACTTTCTATGATCAACACAAGTCCGCACTGTGCAGCTTTCCATTTTTCTTAGGAACTATTACAATGGGAGATAACCAACTAACGTGATCCAAGGGATAGATAACCCCACTTGCATGAGCTTCTCCAACTCTTCTTTCACTTGCTTTGCATAGTTGGGATTCATCCTATATCTCCGTTGGACATTTGGAACTGCATCCAGTTTGAGATTTATTCTATGTTGACAAAATGAAGTGTTGAGATATGGTGCCATGAGCACATAGATTAAAGGGCGAAGGTATGTGATAAGGAATGTATTAAAGTAGCCACCCTAAGATGTGGACTACATGATGTGGAGATGTGGATTGAGGATATCCACAAGGAGAGATGTGGATGAGAGGATCACACAAGTGTTGACTATTCAAAGGGCACTCTCTATATAAGAGGCCTATCATGTATTGTTGAAAATACATTGCAATAGATATAGATTTACTATCTCCCTCTCATGCCTTATTTAGTGTGCTTTGAGCCTCCTTAGTTCTTTTGCTGATCTTGTGTGCACTAGGCTTAGTGGCGATCATATATTGGACCTTTCTCATGGTATCAGAGCTTAGGTGCTCCACAAGCCTAGGTAGATTAGTGAGTGTTTTCTTTCCCATGCTTTGTGTATAGAGAAATAAAATTTGGCACACCCATAGTACCTTTAGGGAGAGTTCTTATGTGTGAAACTATGTCCATGGAAGACATTTCAAGATTGATGATGCTGTGAAGAAGGTGTTGTTGCAAAAGGTGTTTTTACAAAGATGTTTCTCTACAAATGAAGACTTGCAAGTCTACGCGCCTCTGAATAGCCTCCTTCAATTGCCTCTTACCAAGGGAACTCTCCATCAAAGGCTCCAAAAGTCATGTGAGGCTCTAGCTCCTAGCAGCCTTATCTTCTGCATCGCCTCGACTCAGTCACGACTCCAAGTACTCTGATGGCCTTCACTCAGCCAGCGTTTAGCAATAGTCTCAAGAGACCTTCAGTAGCCTGCAATAGGCATACAAGGCCAGCAGGTACCTCCATTGAGTGGCAACTTAAGTAGAGCTCAGGAGAGGTGACTAATGCCAGTAGCCTCTCAGCTCGACCAGCGACTCCACAGCCGGCACTACCAACGAGCTGGCCTCCAACAAGCCTCCAACCGCTCCGTCTGTAGCCTCTTCAATGTCTACTATGCCATTGCCAGTCAACGGCTCGACTCACTTGCACCTTTGATTGAGCACCGGTGTCAAACATGCCATAGCTACTTGTACCAGCGAGCATCTGCATCAACGCCCATCTCTAGAGGCGAGCTCCTACCAGCAACCATCGCCTCAGCTCTTCCGTAGCCCACAAGCTTCTAGACTCGACTCCAGCAGTAGCCAACGGGCCTCCTTGAAATGTGCAATCAATAGCTCTAGCGCCCACGCAACTATTATAGATGAACACCCAACCAGGTCCAAAGGCTCCTCCAAAGAGCCAAAAAGTAGCCACTCGCAGCATTTATGACCTAGAAGCATCACCAACGACCAGCCCTTCACACATCGCCAACCACCTGTGCAGCAGACTCCATCGAACCGCGTCAACCTTCAGAGTAGCTCCTCTAGTAAGGAACTATTCACAACCTGAGACTCCACAAGCAAGGCAAGAGCAAGCCTATGCTCTACAAACAGCCTCATGGGAGCCTCTCTCCAACAAACAACGATGCCATCCACGTACAGTAGCTTCATTTCCATTGCCATGAAACTCGCATGTTCTCTAAGGTCTACTCTTGAGACACGTGGCAGATAGAGTTTGACCCAGGATAGTAGGTTAACCTTGGTTAAGTTCATCTGACCCTAGGTGTGGAGAGGATAAGGACACGTGGCAAATAAGAATTTTAACCATAGTTAAGTTTAGGTGAACTGCCACATCACTAAGTGCCACCTAAGCACATAGCCCCTGCCAAGCACAGTTTGAATTCTACATGTGAATCCCTGTGCCACATTAGCAAAGGCCTTCTCTTCTTCACAGAAAGTTCGACAAGGCATAACTTGAAATTTAGGAAGAATTTGTGCACGCTCCAAAAAGGAAAAGTCATCGTCTTTTCAAGCTCTACGTTCTGTCAAGTCAGAATCATTGTATGCAATTAGACACTGCCAATATTGAAAGAAATCAATTGGTAAGACCTTTGCAACAAATGACAAATCAAAGCATGAATGCACACATCGTTGTCATAAGTATGCTAAAAGCACAAGTGCATGAGATGACCATAGCACGAAGCATGGCATCCACACATAAAGCATTAAGGCACATGGAAGAACAAAGCATCATGCATCAAGCTATGAAGCGAACGCCATTGACATGAAACATTTAAAAGTAAAATCCTTTCCACCTTCAGCCCATATGTTTTGTAAATCAAGCCTGACCACCTGAGAGTAGCTATGAAAGCACCCAAGGGAGGTATTGACATGTAAAAACCACACTTGACCACCTTAAGTAGCAATGCATGCACTAAGGGGAGGTGATGGAATGTAACTCACATCTGACCACCTTGTAGTAGCCAAAGGATCATGGCACCAAGGGGAGGTGTTGAGATATGGTACCATGACCACATAGATTAAAGGGCAAAGGTATGTGATAAGGAATGTATTAAAGTAGCCACCCTAAGATGTGGACTACATGATGTGGAGATGTGGATTGAGGATATCCACAAGGAGAGATGTGGATGAGAGGATCACACAAGTGTTAACTATTCAAAGGGCACTCTCTATATAAGAGGCCTATCATGTATTATTGAAAACACATTGCAATAGATATAGATTTGCTATCTCCCTCTCATGTCTTATTTAGTGTGCTTTGAGCCTCCTTAGTTCTTCTGCTGATCTTGTGTGCACTAGGCTTAGTGGCGATCATATATTGGACCTTTCTCATGAAGGATGTACTCCTTTCATGTTAGTATAGTGCCATGCAAATATGTCTTTAAATTCTATCAATAACTTCTTCAAATGCCCCTTAAATGGCTCTTGAAGTTCCATACTAACAAGCACCATCTTTGGATTATTTTGTTCTCCAAGATTCATATGCTACAAATCATCCTCTTTAACACAAGCACTTCGGGTCATGTGTTCTTCAAAAACTTTTTTAGCTTGAATAACAGCTTGAATTTGTGTTTTTTGATTCTTCCTCTAATGAGTCATCATCACTCTCTAACTCTTTTGTTAGCTGGTTGTCTGACTTGTTAAGAAGTGTATCTGACTTCTGTTTGACACTGTCTACCTAGTCACATTGCACAGTTGGTTTTGAAGCAACAAGCTTATTCTGATCATTTGTGTACTATTTAACAATTCTTGCTACATCCATTTCGAATAAAGGTATGCCAACTACAGAGTTGATGAAAGACAAATGTAACCTAGCAGAGAGCAAAACACAAATGACCGGTCCTCCAAATGAAAAGAGTAGAGCTGCAATTCGGTGCCACAAACCTCTATGAAGGAAAAGGAGCTCCCAAGTGATGAAGATGAAGTGCCTATTTACAACTATCCATGAGATCCATGTCAACGGCAGAGAAGCAAGCTATAGTTAGTCATAAGTATAGTAGGTAAGAGTTTTGGTGGTCTAAGAGCAAAATGGCAAAAGGGCTCCTTGCCTTCATCTTCACAATGTACATATTGCATCCAATAAAGGTTATAGCGTATGCACCCATGAAGCACAAAATCACACGAATCGCACCTTTTGGTCACCAAAACCGAATATAATTCACCTACCACTACAATCAATTCATCATCATGACTTCACACAACACAATGGACATGAAGAACCTATGGACTTCAAGGGATGTGATATCCAAACAAAATATGATGCCTAGAAGCACCATTATGACACACCTAGCATGCATGAGACTGAAATAAGGTTGGCATATAGGAAATTTACAAAAGGTGACTTCACAACCGAAGGGTCATGGAAAAGAGTACACCAAACGAGGTAAATGAGGACGTGGATGATCGTAAAAGGGGGGTGAATAAATGTTAACACCGAAGAGATTTAGATGCCAACACCAAAGGATGAAGGCCAAAGACCAAAAGCAAAGAAAGGACAAACACTAAATGAAGGTCAAAGATTGCGAAGCAAAGGCCAACCAAAGGCAAATGATGAAGGAGCGAGCAAAATATGAAGTGCGATGAAGGGGCAAAATGGATGCTAATGAAAATATGATCATTGAAGGGGAAAAAAGCCATCTGAATGACTATTGGGCTTTAAAATATTTAAGGCATGTAATTTTGTATGGTAGAGACCCTGTAGTCACAAAGTTTCATAAGCATCGGACATGAATATATATATATATATATATATGTATGTACGCATGTATGTATGTATGTATGTATGTACGTATGTATATATATATATGTATATATATGTATATGTATATATGTATATATATGTATATGTATATATATGTATATATATCTATATGTATATATGTATGTATATGTATATGTATGTATATGTATGTATATGTATGTATATGTATGTATACGTATGTATATATATATATATATATATATATATATATATGTATGTATGTATATGTATGTATATGTATATATATATATATATATATATATATGTATATGTATGTATATGTATGATATATATATATATATATATATATATATATGTATATGTATGTATATGTATGATATATACATATATATATATATATATATGTATATATATGTATATGTATGTATATGTATGATATATATATATATATATATATATGTATGTATGTATGTATGTATGTATGTATGTATGTATACATATATGTACACACACACACACACACACACACACACACACACACACATACCTTGTATTGTGAGGCACACAAATTTCCTAATTTTAAATTATGCATGGTGAGACATGCACATTTCCTAAATTATGCAGTACAACACATTTTCTCATTTTGCCATGCATGGTGCATAGTCACCAAAATACTAGGGCTTTGATATGCTTATAGAATAGTTCTATGTGTCCAATGGTAATGAAACTTTGCAAAGGACTTCAAACAAAATAGGCACTTATACTCAAAAAATTTCATAATCATCAGACACAATGTATGTGGTGGGACCTCCACATTTTCTCATTTGCAACCATGTGTGGTACGTAATACATGACTACCAAAATTTTCCCATGATCATGCATGGCACATATCTACCAAAACCATGGTTTCACAAATCTATATTCCCAAACCATGGGAACCAAAAAATGTGCCACCAACTTGTGGGCTCCCAACTAGTGGGCTAACGATAAAAGTTTCCAAACAAATTTCACCTACAATAAAAGGCACCCCAAATTGAATTTGAGGACACTCCACCATGCCATTGCATCCAAATGCTTCTAGAATGACAATATCCATTTTTCACCTCTTCTATTCTTGTAGGCTCCCCTTCATCTCATATTTTTGTGGGTTTTCACAACCACACATGTCCCCCATGACCTCTTCTTCATGCACGACCCCTTCTTCAATACTATGAAAGCTTCATGCTACATGTTCTTTTGGAGTTTTAAAAGTGCCTTAAGTTGGAGGAAATATTGTTTCTCAATTTCTCTCCTCTTACAAATCCCCCTCCCATGCCTTGGAAGTGAGAAATGCATAAAATATCAATTGGATGGAATCTTTATGAAGTTATAAGGGTTTATTGTGTATCTTCTTACATGTTTACTCTATGTTGATAGTTGTAAGTTGTGTTGTGATAAATATCTTGTTAAAGGAATGATATCCATTTATGTGTGAGATTCTTTTCCTCTATTTTTGAGGAAGGAAGACCAACATAAACTCTTCAATAAAGGATAAAGAATTTCCCTTAGCTTTTCATGCAATTCTCATGTTATTGCATATTGACACTACCTTAAGTTCTAGATGTTGTGGATGAATTTCCCCTTGGTTTCTTTCTTGGATTCCATGAAGCATGACATAGCGATGATGTGAATGAGTAACCATGAAAGGATTCATGGATATCTTTCTAGAGATAAAAGAATCAACAATGCTTGATGGTTCGTCAAGAGCTCTAATTGGATGTATCCTTGGCAAGTGAATAAAGACCTCAAGAAGGGCTCTAATTGGATGTAGTATCCTTGGTTCAAAAAGGGCTCTAATTGGATGTATCCTTGGCAAGTGAATAAAGTCCTCAACATATTTCAACAAAGATTTACTAAATCTTAAGAAAAACTTGATGGATTCAATGGCCGTGAATTTGGCTCATCTTTTCTAGATGTCGAGTCACTCTTAAGCTCTCAAAATAGCCTTCCCCAAATCACTGCCAATTGATATAGTGGGTTCTTGTTAAAACAAAGTAGAAGCTATTGCTCAAAATCAATGCTCCACTCTCATGTAACCTACATGGGTTCCAACTAGATCTACTTTGTAAGGGCCCCCTTTATGAGGAGAAGGCACTGAGTAGCATGGATGCTCAATAGGTCTTAGTTTAGACACTAGCGGAGGCCAAGTGTAGCTTGATGGTCATAGGTGTGAGCATTAGCTGGGGCTTTGGGTAGTGCCCTCAAAGTCAACCTTGATAAAATAATATATTGATTTGTTTACTTCGCATACTTAACTCCATTTCACATGTTAATTATGGCATCTAATATACCTCTCCATTCGATGAATCCTTTTTACTCCTCCCAATTCGAGAACTATGCCTTATTCTTCAACTTAAGAGCAAAGGTTTTGTTTAAAAGCTTATAAGAATAGTTCAACATAGCCAAAGGTGTCTAATTTTTTAGGAGACCCCAACATCTTCTTTAAAAATGAGTTTTATCACCCCACAATTCATATGGAGTTGTAAGAAACTCAATTCTTTGCTCTCATTCCTTTTTACTCCTCCCAATTCGAGAACTATGCATTATTCTTCAACTTAAGAGCAAAGGTTTTGTTTAAAAGCTTATAAGAATAGTTCAACATAGCCAAAGGTGTCTAATTTTTTAGGAGACCCCAACATCTTCTTTTAAAATGAGTTTTATCACCCCACAATTCATATGGAGTTGTAAGAAACTCAATTCTTTGCTCTCATTCTCAAGCTCCAATAGTGGGCCAATAGCTTTGGTACATAAAAGATTTGAAAAAATTCCGTTAGTCCCTAGGATCTTAACATCTTCCTTAAACATGTTTCAATTCTTGTAGGGTGAGAGGTTTATCTAGCTCTTGAGCTTGAAATGTAGATAGGGTGTTGCTCAAGTGTAGGCTATTTTAGATCCTCTAACCTAATGGCCGATAACCCTTTTCTATACCAATAATTTAGTAGTGCCAGTATACAAATCGATCTTTTTAAGCCTCAATTTGCACTTTGACCCCATCCAATTTACTTAAATAGTGGGACTTTCCTCAAACTTGATCTTTCTTTTGATGAGTCAAAGCTTTCATTGGTTCATCTATCCATTGTGCCTATCCACCACCCTTTCAGGTACTTCTTGGCCCGCATAGCATTAATCATTTAATGTCATTCTTGCATCAATTAGCTTTAGCTAATTTGTTGCATTTCCCATGTGATCCTCATCATCAAGTTCAACTATGGCTTTTTCTACATTGTTCAATTTGTTAGCTCTAGTTTGGGCTACTTTTCTTCTTGGTCCCATTAGGAATTTCCAAATGTCCCTCAACTCCTATCCTAAGGATTATTCCAAATCTTAACCGCTATACGAAGGATCATAACTCCTATCCTAAGGATTATACCAAACCTTAACTCCTATCGTAAAGATTATTCTAAATCTTCATGACCTGATTCTTTTACTGATTTGAACTAAAAGAAGAAAGGGTTAGATTTGAATCATGAATCTCAAGGTTTTTCCCCCATCCCAAAATTCAAGTCAAAGTAGGCTTGCAATATGTGAGATAAGGTAGGCTTTGTAAACCTTGTAGTTTGCCTACCAATAACCATAACAAAGAGTCTTGGAGAGATGAGCTCAGTACAACTCAACGTGCATCTCCAATCTATTGGTTGGACCATGAGAATCCAAAAATCCACGAATTTGTTGAAGTCTTTAAGCAGATCCCACGAGGCTAGTTGAATCATGTAGAGAAACACTTCTTGAATGGATATCAATATCAGAGTTACAGTGGAGATTAAGATCGATTCAATGTTAGAGATGCAATAGTAAATAAGAGGAGACGGACAAATTAAGCACATCATGGGAGCATATGACTTTTTGATCTATCTTTATTAAGATTAAGTGAATTGACTTAATGCTCCTTTAGATATGTGTTGATGTGCCCAATTAGCAAGAATTGCATACGTACATGGCACTCTATCATCTTCTTAGTATCCTGAGGCTTGGCCAAGTTAATGTGAAGAAATTCCCTTTTTTAAATTAGTCATTCTTGAAGCATTAAGAACAACAATAAAAATAAGTTGCGTGTTAGTATGCGGTACATTTTAAAAACATAACAATTGATACATTTCAAAGACAATTGATGAGCTCTCATGAAAAGGGTTCGACTAGAAATGAAGATTCAATTAGCAAGATTGATGAAAGGCAGGGCAAACAGGTGGGTAAGCCCAAAACTACAACGCAGATGACTTTTTCCTTCTCTTCCTCTCTGTATTTCCTAGCTCAATATTTGGGAGAATCAAAGGCCGTATAACATTAGAATCCAAGCTAATGCTTGTTGTAGAGCGGCGCATACTCAAAACTGAAGCGTTTGATCATAGTTAACCATCCAATAACCAAGCATGATATTGTGGAGTAGCTCAACCATCACAAACCATAATAAAAAATTCACAGCTTGACCTAGTTTTGAACACCTTCTTACCAACATTAAATCTACAAGCTGGTGGAGCTGTTTTATGATACCGTTTCTGTACGGGCAGGATCACTCTAGGTGGCGTCTGTGGCTATGGGATTATCCCCAGGAATCAGCAACAGGGGCCCAAGAGAGTAATCCGTTCCAGGAAACAATTCTTTCCCTCTTAGACCAGTACTTGGAGTTGGAAGAAGCCTATCAAAGACTTCAGCTGAGTCGGAACCTGTATGTATGCAGGTGTGTGCATATAATGTTGTATGGATTAATAAACATATCCCAAAGAAGATTTATTAAGATTAGAGATGATGAGGAGTTAGATTAAAGATTAACTACTTTGAGGGTAGGCTACAGTAAACACTTACAAGGTAAACTACTAAAATCATAGAAGCCACACACTCTTTTTGGTCTGACATCCAACCATCCTGACTCCAACAAGTCTGACTCTACATCTCGTGTCCATGCCCTACCAAGCCTTCAAAGGTTGTACCATTGTATGACCTCGAATTAATATTGTATTCTAGAAACATGTAGCCGCTGCTTGAGGTTTTATTGTTGTATTTAACTCTGGATGCATGTTTGTGAATGCCCATTGGCGAAAGTTGTATTTGAAGAGCATGTTGCTCAGTTGTAAAGGCCCTAGGAACGTATCTCATAAATTGGATTTGATTATTTTCTTGCCCATAGTAAGCTGTTTGAATTCGTAAGCATAATGATAAAATTTACTTTTGAGGAAATCTTCCTACCTATCTAGGAGGACTTTGGCTTGTACTTGATGGCAAGATTAAATTTTTATAGATGTGTGCGTGTGTGCGTGTGTGTGTGTGACAGTGGGTTTGCTATTGGGTGCTCTGGACTCTATGGAAGGACCAAAATCAAAGAGTCTTTGGTGATCCAACTTTTGCTCTTTTCTCTTTTTAAAGGCACTCTTTGCAGCAATCCTTATATGATTGTCTGCAAACTCAATCGATAGATTATGATGTATGCTTGTCGTATATTGAGATCTTCTCTTGATGTACCTGGGCACATCCTTTTTTAGGATAGTGTCTCTATAATATAAAGCATAAAAGAGTTTCACAAAAAAACAAAAAAAGTGTGTGTGTGTGTGTGTGTGTGAGAGAGAGAGAGAGAGAGAGAGAGAGAGAGAGAGAGAGAGACATGTATTAACGTCTTTCGAAGGCCTCATGGGCATATAAGACAAGGTACAACCAAGAGCAGGAACCCTTACAAGCCACTATGGATTGAGGCAAAGGGCTCACCTAAGGCCCTTGCTGTGTAGTGCTAATAAACTCAAAACAAGTAATGAAAACTAGTAATGAAAACACAAAAACTCAAAAATTTTGAGAAAACAAGAGTTGGGATCTAGTGTAATCTATGATCCTAATGCCATGTTAGCTCCTATGGGATGTGAAGATGTCGTGCACATCTCTTTGTTGAGTCATCTCACACTGTAGTAGGGGGCGTGGTCATTGTAACCTCTATATCAGATTTGCCATATCAAGAGTGACACCTTGAATTTAGCGGTCCAATCAGAGTAAAACTAAGATCGGCTAGAGCTCCCTTGTGTGAACTCTGGTCACCCTCTATATCGTGGATGGACTCTGCGTCTTTTGCTCCACGACTCAATGAGCACTATGCCTTCCGACTCTACCCTCATAGCAACTAGCTCCTACTCCTCCACTCCAGTATGTCTTGGGGCTATTGACTCAAATGCATAGAGATCTATGACATTTTAGTGTGCTCAATCTATCTCGATCTCCTATGGCACTGCCACCTCCTCCTACTGATAAATTTCAATAGAGTCTCTTTGTGTCACCCCATCTCAATCATATAAAGACCAACACAATATTGGTCTTGAAAGTGGATCAGCCAAGAGACTGGCCCAAGTCTATGTCCCTCCTAAAAGAAATAGTGGTAATGTCCACGGATCTCATAACAAACTAGGAAATGATACTCTATCTTCCCACCTCTTCCAGTGTGCATAGTCTACAGATCCGCTGCTCTTTGGATGTGCCTATGGCTCTCCTTGCCTCAAGGATGATGCTTTACAAAGTCAAAATTTATTAAGCCTATAATGTCTAACATAAAAAAACCATGGCATATGGACAATTGAACTGCAAGCATAGCCAAATGGCCTACTCATCCATCTTGGATAGAAGCGTTAGTAATTAAGATGAAAAATCAACAAATGAAAATAGATCTAATATTTAACATACGTAAAATATTAAAAAATGATTTTCAAACATTCACAAAAATAGATTACATTTCAAAGATCCTTACCCTTACCTAGTAACATATCTAAATTTTTTGTTTTTGAAGTTTGTCTTAGGCACCACAACATTCACTTTCATCAGAACACCATTTTTTGGATCATTACTTTCATTATTGTCATCTACTTTATCACCTTCATCCTCAGTTTCATGTACATCACCTTGTACTCATTGTTGAATGGCATCAATGTTGGTAGGTTTGTCTCCTTCATATTCAT
Organism: Dipteris shenzhenensis; assembly: GCF_047967505.1. Classification (NCBI taxonomy): domain Eukaryota; kingdom Viridiplantae; phylum Streptophyta; class Polypodiopsida; order Gleicheniales; family Dipteridaceae; genus Dipteris; species Dipteris shenzhenensis. Next base: position 30,814,021 of record NC_141600.1, on the reverse strand, counting down.
TTTATGATCCTCATTCTTAGGACGTTCCATCTCCATCATGAGGATCCACATTCATAGTTTCAGGAAATACATTTCTCACATGTAGCTATTTCTACATCCTTGTTGAATAATTTTGGTGACATAGTTTAGGCAAGAGAAATAGTGCATTATATTATTGAAAGCACTTTCAAGAAAAGAAATGCATTAAAAACATTTTATTTTTTGCATTGGGGTCCCTACAAATAACTTGGCAACATTGAGATTTGAATAACACAACCTTCAAAAGCCTATAATTGACTTGAATTATTTTCTTAGTAGTCCAACATAATTGTGCTCACTATTGATTAAATTTTTGCCTGTTACACTTGCACGAGTGATACATTGCTTTACTTTATGCACATACCTAGAGTATTAATTGTTGAAATGATCTAACACGACTAGATTACATCATTTATCAATCCTCTCAATGCAAAAGTGATGACCATATGTCCACATAGCACCATAGATGCATGCCTATAATAATTTGAAGATGCAAACAAGTTCTTGTAAATGTATGTTCTAAGATGAAATGTAAATAAAAATATGCCTAAAGAAAAAATTTGACTTACATGCCAATGACATCTAAATATATCATCTCCTCCTCTTGAGTCACATGAAATTCATTATAGTGTACCTTGGTTATAACATATTGGCACCAATGTACAAGAGCTTTTAAATACTTCAATGCATTGAGAGATTTTGATTTCTATTTCAAGATGTTATCTAAACCTTTCTAGAAAAGTATCAATGAAGATGATGAAGTATAATTCTCTATTCAAGGGCATGGGAGACTCATAACCTCATATGTTAGAGTATGATCTAGAGAACATCTGAGCTTCTAGAGCATGATGTTGGAAATGGTTGCTTATGTTGCCTTCCTATGTAATTTCCATGTGTCAACATGATTTATGTATATATATTTATAAAAGCAAACTTATAGAAAGCCTTTTACCATGTTTAATCTTTTCAAAGAGACTTAGGCTCTTGAAATTAAGGTGCCCAAACCCCTTATGCCATAATGTGGTGAGATATGCATCCTGATTCTAATGGTGTGCAAGAAGTGCCCTTTGAAATGGAACTACTAATGAAAGCTTATACATTCTTTCAATCTTAGCACTATCACTATCAAGTTCCCTAATTGTGCATCCATACTTGACAATGATAGTTCTATCATTGTAAACTTCCTTGATTGTGCATCCATACTTGTTGGAAAAAAATTTCATAACAAATTCCTTCAATTTTATGAGGTACATATATAACCCATACTCACATTCTCTTTGGAACTTTTGTTTAGACCTAGTTTTAAAACCAATCCTTTTTTAGTGTCATGTATTTTTTTGCACCTTAATTATGTGGGCGCTAGCACTCGACTCCTGTCATCGCTTACACCTTAATTAAACTACCAAGTATTTTCAATGTTCATCTTCATGATTTTGATTGGTTGGTTATTTTATAACACAATAACAAGAAATTACATCTTTGTGTTGGAATTGCTCTTGAGATTTTTCCATTGGTATAATGTCCATATTGATTTCCTTGATTTTTTATTTTGATTATCAACTCTATAGTACTAACCTCTAGTATATCTCTATGCCTCTTCCTACATTTAGTTTCCTAATGGCTATATTCCATAATGTGGAACGTGTTGGTAATGATGAGTTGATTGAAATTGTGAAGATTGATAATTGTTGAAATGTCTGCTAGGGTTGTGAATAGTTTCCTTTGGATTGATGATTAAATTTCTTCCTTTTCCTCTAAGAAATCCTCTTGCTCTAGTAGAGAATAAGTAATCACGATTCTATTCTTGAATAAATGTGTTTGACATTATAAGAAAGGATGTTGGTGTACCTTTAGTGACCATCAGCTTCAGAAAGTAATTATAGGGTAAATTCATATTAATAGATATAAAATATCTTGTCCATGGACATTATTGTTAGAGCATACTATTAGGGCTCCTAGCATATCCCTACAAATCTCTATACACACTTACTTGTGCTCGTAGGACACCCTATGTGAAAAATTCCCCATATGAACTAATCATTACATAATCTACATTTTTGTCATGCAAAAATAATTAGTTATATTTAATTTTTATTATGTTGCTAATTATCACACAAGTTGTAACAGGTAGTATACTTTTACCCATAGTCCTTATTGATTTTATCAAGTGCAATTTACACTAATATTTCAGTAATTGTATCTTACAAATGGATGTCTATAGTTGTCTAATCTCCTTTAGTTTTACTAGATAATTAGGACCTATTTCTATTTGCAATCTGGTTGCATTGTTCAAGTACATCTCAAGCACAATGATTCTAAACATTTTCTCTGCACTCATCCTATTCCATATAGTTTTATGTGCATCTACAATTGATTTCTTGTCTCTAGTGATTAGAATCATGTTATATTTGGCATTGAAGTTTATAAAAGTAAATGCTAGATGTGTTTTTTCATCCCATTAATTACAACAACCAATGCCTTATTGGACAATCTAGAAGGTGAAATTTTGATTATAAAGATAAAGATCCATCATGTAGGTATGTTCTTTTTTGTTGCAAAGGAAAAAGGATTTGTACATTATGGTACAAAAAATGACTTTCTTTTGAAGAAGAAATGCGGTGGTCATGATTAGGCAAAAGATAATAATCTACCCAAAGTTTCTAATTATTATTACACATGAACATACATAAGGGTGGATATATAAGGCCATGACCATTCATGATCAATGAACAAGGGTTATGGTGAGCTGTATTTGTGATAGCCATCATCAAATACCCAAAGAGATAGGTGAGTCCATTGATTCTAAAAGATTAATGTTTACAAACTATGTATTTAAACTGTCTATGGACAATGTTTTTAAACTATGCACATACAATGTTATCATTTTAAGATGCAATCATATACATTATGACATGGCTATGTGTAAGAATGAAACCTCATAACCATGAGACTACAAATAGAGACTTTGTGTTGTTTCATGCAAAAACTAAAGCTATCTAATTTGGACTACGGAGATCGGTACCATAAGGATTGATAGTTCAAACTCTTCTTTCACCAAGATGAGGTTGCTCATCAAAGACATAACAATATACCTCTTAGTTATGAGGTATACCACTTGACTAATCAAATGATCTCGACAAAAATATCTACTATAATAATGACTAGTTACCTATAGACTTGAAAAGCTCTTAACTAAAAAGATGTACATGATATTAGGAAACATCATATGTACATGATGAAGGGATAGATCTAAAGTCATGGATCCAACCACTGATCTGCATAAAGTATGGACTGTATACGATAGCCATAAGTGCATGCTGAAACACTGAGTCTCCCTAGGTTGCGCTATGGCTGAACCTGATGATGTCTACTACATTAGGGCAGGACCACACTAATGCATAGGTATCCTCGTGCTAAGGAATGATCTACTGATCGAAAGAGGTGGTGATCACTGGATCCAAGGGTGCAATGCAGCATGAGTGAGCTGATGTTGAAATGTCCAGAAGACTGATGTGCTGATCTAAACTGCTAAAGGGAATTGAGCCCAAGGTATGCTCTGTGTCAAGGGTGAAAGCATCAGTGATGGATGCTGGAATGGAATCACCTGAAGAGCTAAATCACTGGGGCATATATCTTTGCATGCGACAAAAGATGTGAGTGCCTCGTACTGAGGACTTACCTGCTAAATAACTGCATGATCATAGGTGAAATCCTGCTGAGTATCTGCATCTGTGGCAAAGGATGGAGTCGGATCCATGCATGAAGGTGATGGATGTGCATCACGAGAATCAGTCTGAGCTGAATGTCAATGGGACTGCCTCGTACTGAGGACTTACCATCAAATATGCCTCATGTTGAGGGCTTCCCTTCTTAAGGATTTCTTTCAATTTATACCTTTACCTAGTACTCCTTCCCACACCCTTCTCCATACTTAACTATACCCCCTTATCTCTTTTTTCTCTCCCTCTCTAACCTTAATGCTCCTAGTTACTCTATAAAATTCTCACCCTTCTCAACATATATGTACTTTAAAAAAAAAAAAAAATCCCTTCTCCCCTCCAAAGGTTTTTTCCCCCCCTTACTAATTCCCCCAAGTAAATATTTCCCACCCTCCATTTTTCTCGTTATTAGTAACCGAGGTTATTCCTGTACACTTTCACTATCAAATGTGCCTCGTGATGAGGGCTTACCAAGAAGTGTGCCTCATGCTGAGGGCTTACCGAGGAATGTGCATGATCAAAAAGTGTGGGTTGATCCATGCTAACATTTGAAGCATCTACATCTGCATGTGATCTGTCAAGGCCAATGAAGATCGAGTCGGCATCATACACTGGAACATACCCTGTGGTAATAAATGGTCGAAGAAGGTTCTCTTTCCACTCACGAATCTGGTACGGAGTCATGACTAGTGTATCATCAACTGTGTGATGTGGATAACTCCATGCTGGAGGCGGTCTGGTGCTCTGTGCAAGAGGCTTACCCATGCACTGGCAAGAGTGTCTACCTATGAGAACACTATGTGAGAGCTGCCACTTGGGGGTTTATGCACTAAACAGTCAAAACCAAGTCATGTAAGAACTACTGTGTGTGCCAAGGATCAAGCCTGTACTAAAGTGATGACAACTGTGTGTCGGGAGTAGCCAAGAGGCTGTACAAGGCTGATGTGTATGAGTGCAGGAACCAATGCCAAAAATAGTCAACAATGCGTGACTTTACATGGGTGGCATGTGTGTGTGCAAGAAGAATGCAACACTCCTCAATCCAAGAGGAAGATCACAGCCAAGTGTCACACTGAGTGATGAAGTGCCAAATTCCAAGAATCAGATATGTGAATGTGTACTCCGATGATAGATCCGTTGGGACTGACGCCGATAGGAACTAATCGAGTAATGTGGCAATGGCCGACTTGGCTTGATGGAGTTGGACCTCCTATATGGTGGTGCTATTATATAGCTAGACTAAACGTCGCATCATTAAATGCAACAAAATGAGTTTTAGTTCATTCATTTTATGTGCTGGATGCACTGCAATGGATCAGGAGGTGGTTCTGATGAAGAGGATTTAATGATGCTGACGTGTGGAAATGTCAAAAGTAAGATATGAGGTGCTCAACAAGTAGAGCATGATCTGGCTAGCATTTTTGCTTTTTGGATCACCTCCAAATTCCCCCTGGATCAAAAGTTATGGCTCTTCGAAGGATGGCCAAAGTTTGATCCAAGGAGGGGGTCAAAAAATGATGATGTGGCCTATGGAGGTCACATGCTGTGATGATGTGTGCCTCTAGAGGGGAGTGTGCCTATTGAGCACTGATGTTGAGGTGGCACAGTGAGTTGGTACTACTTACTGATATGGCACTTGTGTGACTGATGAGGTGGCAATTTGACTCACTGCTGAGGTGGCACTAAACTGCAAATGATGTGGCATGTGCAAATAAGGGATGCTAACGTGGTAGTGATGTGGCACCCTACTGACATGATATTTGTGATAATGTTGCCACGTGGCACAATTGCAACCACAGCTTGGTGTGAGGTGACCCTGGGTGAAGCCTAACCAACCCTATCTACAATTTAGATCAAAACAACATTTTATGCATTCTATGAATGATAATGTTGATTTGAATTCTCATCCAAAAACATGGACGAGAATTCTTAAGAAATGCAAGAGGATGTAAATTCAAAACTAGATTTCTTGATTTGGATGATGATGATGATATTTCCTTTGATGCACATACTCAAATGAGGAAATTCACAATGATGTGTTGAATACATATTCACGTTTTGATTCAAGAAGACCAAGTGCATTTTCTAATACCCATGCAATGTCTAGTTTCTAATATAGTTTCTCAAAAACTATTTTAAATAATGCTGGAAAAGATGCCAGCCATATTGGGTCATGGTGATGGGATGGAGTGGATGAAACTAAGGGTGTAAAGAAGAACCAAGAGAGCCAAAAGATCCTGGAAGAGTTCTAAAAAAACCACAATTTCAGATCGAATGTCTCCCAACACTTGGCCTCTATAAAAATATACATGAAAATTGAAATTAAAAAGTCCAATACCACAAAAAGATATAGAAATATAGCAAACAAAAATAGGCAATCTCCAAATAGAAATAGAAATTCTACAAAAAAAATTAAAAATTCAAATTTTGATATTTAAGAACTGAGATATGATCATGGATTCTGTGTCATAACTCATGAAGATATTTTTAAGAATTTGTCGATCAATACAGAAGATGATTTAAACATGGTGAAATATAAATTTTAAATAGAAAACAAATTCAACAATGTTCTAAAAATTTTGTTCACAATATTTTTAGTTATTTCAATAGTTATGATGTAGAAAAATCAGTGCTTCACTTCAAGAAGATAATTTTTAAAAAAATAGATTACAAGAAATTAGAATTTAATAAAATATATCTTCATAGTTGATTTTTTTATTTGGGCTTTTGATTAGGCACAATGATGCCTATGACATGTCCAGCATGTGCAAATGGAGTGAAAATATAATTAATTAATGGTCCTATGGTTTTATTGTGTACAATTTTCATTGGATGATATTATATTTTATGGCTTCACAGTGTTGGCATTTTGCTATATAATGGTGGCACCATATTTTCGCATGTGCTCTTGCATTATACTTGAGTATATGCTCAAGTACAATGGTGACACCATATTTTTGCACGTGCTCTTGCATTGTACTTGAGGACATGATGATGATATGCACTTCGGTTAGTTTTTCTTTATTGCAAACTAACTCCTTCCTTTGGGGTATGGTAGATAGCCATGTTTGGAGGTAGGTTGAACATTGGTTTTGCACCAAGTTCTTCTCTTTATTTTTGGCATAGTCTTGAATTGGTGTGATGTTACATCAAGTGAAAGGTCTATTATATTCCATTATAATGGTCCTATAAATGATTCAGTGGGTTCAGATAGATAGAATTACAAAAAAATCTAACCACCGAGTGTGCCAGTGTTAGCAATGGAAATATTCACTGACTCTAATGTTAGGGAGCAGTCACCAACAAAGTGTATTTACACTATGGAATGTAGGTAGTAGATTTACTTGATGCTTGAACACTCTATGGTGGCTTGTGGTCTTGGAAGGGGAGAACTAACCTGTGTGGTGATGCTAGCCTTCATGACGATTATGGTGGAGTAGGACATTTCTTACAGTGGGGACCCAATTGCATGAATGGATCTTCCCCGAGCAAGGACAAAGGGTCGTGCTCTTAGCTTCAACTTTGGGACCAACATAGAGTTGATTAGAGATCAATAATATGGTTGGCTGAGCAATACCATCAGAGTAAAAGAGAAGAAGCCCTCATCTTGTAGGTGTTAAATAGCATTCGCGAAAGCTAGACAACAAACAGCGTTCCTTCTTTAATGTGGAGAGTCAACCGGTAGTAGCCAGAGTCCTACCTTTACTGCAACAATCACTAGCAACTTCCATGGGATATAACTCCTAGAAAAATCCAAAATTAAAGCTGTCAATGCCTACCAGAAGCGACAAGGATCTGCCAAAGGAATATGTGGTCTACCTTTAATCTAATCTCCCCTACCTTGACATTCTCTATTTTGATCTACTCACATCCCTCCCTAACTCCAATACTATCCTCCATACCTTTCTAGAAATCCACGCTAATCCGTATTCCTTGCCATGCCTCTTTGCCCATGCTTCTCAACATTATTGCCTAATCCAAGAATCTAACTCCTATCATCCAGTTACACCTAACTTTTTTCCAACACTTGACAATACATCCCTTGAGGATTATCAAGTTGCTAAATCAATTTGCCCTGCTCTCCCTCCACTTTCCACCAACATCCCTACTTCTACCTTCTCAAATTCACTACTTGCTTTGACCTCAAGCTATTCCCCTATAACCTCTTCCTCTCTCCCAAGACCACATGTTCCTCCAATCTCCCTTGAGTTTTCAATGGAAGACACCAATAATGATTCCATCAATGAGCTTCAAGAATTGGATAATCCAATTCACACACCCACAAGGGAGTTGGAACAAGAGACAGATAGGATTCCCATGCCCGGTAACCCCATTGGTGATTTTTGGAGGCAATACCAAACATGCAGTGAAGAGGAGGATGGGACCTCACTGGAATTTCAATGAGTATCCACTAAGCACAAATCACCCTAGACATCAGCATGAAATTGGAGCCATAGCCTGCTTAGTGTAGACCAAAGCTGGTCAATGAAAAGTACCTCCTTGAATACATACAGGCTCTATCTTCCTTTTGCGTGCATCCCATATTTGATGCGGTACCCCATCGCTATCAGTGGGATGCCAATCATCATAATCTAAATAATGCAGATGCTCCTTGCAATTGGCTATTGCAATTGGCTATTAATCAATAGAAACTCTAAAATCAAATGGACAAGCCAGGAAACACTCATTGGAGCCTTGGACCGCCGACATGCATCAATTATGCAAAGCAGTTATGACAAAACACTCAAGGAAAGTGCAAGATACAGTGAAGCCTTAGCAGTCATCCTGGAGGTGTACCTCACCATTGACGACCATTTTCCCAACCTCAGCTTCAATACAAATCAACATATAGATCCTCAAACAACAAGTTTCCTCTTTCAAAGGGCCATATATCTTCAAGGGTGCTATGTGTTTTTTTTTAAAGAAATGGTTGACACTGGCTTCTTAAAAACTGAGCAAGCAATCAATGGTGTTCGTGGATTACAAGGAAAAGATCAATAAGAAGCTCGCTCCATCTATCACCACTGCCATCTTTACCATACTCATTGGGTAAAGACAACTGCATCACAACATCATCTACAGACCCAACCATAACCCGAGGATGGGTAATCAAATCGGTCTAGGGGAGTTGTTAACCCTATGGCAACAAGGGCCAGAAGTGCAGTCTAGGACAACAACTATGAGAGCATTGTGTGTGTAGAATAGTGGAAAAGCTCCGCTTGTAATATCTTGAGCCTAAAAGATGGTATGATAAATCTTAAAGGGTGAGGATAGCCAAAATCCTCTCTAGAAAAGATCTAATCATACTTGCAAAATCAGGATCTAGAGAGAGAAAGACTAAAAGCCTACACTTTCCAAGGTCCCTCCACTTTATGTAGAGACCCAAAAAGCCCCTCCACTTTGTGTAGAGACCCAAAAGGTTCCCCCACTTTGTGTAGAGACCCAAAAAGTCCCTCCACTTTGTGTAGAGAACCAGAAAGTCCCTCCACTTTGTGTAGAGACCCAAAAGGTCCCCCCCAAAAGTGGAGGGACTCCTGTCCAAAAGGTCTCCTACAAAAGAGGTCCCACCACAGAGGTATCTACGGATTGTGTAAAGACCAACATGTATAAATATCTCTAAATGGAATGAAGCTCCCACTCTTTGGGGTTCAGTGTTCAAGCTCACTATTGTGTTCATGCGATTGATCTCCATTGCGTCCATGCTCTCTTACACAACCATGTTCTAGCATGCCCTTATCCTTGCACTCTCTACCCTTGTACTCCCTCCTCCTCCTCCTTCCTCCCTCTTCCTCCCTCCTCCTCCTCCCTCCTCCTCCTTTTGCTTCCTCCTCCTCCTCCCATCTCCTTCTCCTTCCTTCTCCTTCCTCCCTCCTCCTCCTCCTCCTCCTCCTCCCTTCTCCTCCTCCTCCCTCCTCCTCCTCCTTCCTCCCTCCTTCTCTTCCCTCCCCCTCCTCCTCCCTTCTCCTCCTCCTCTCTCCTCCTCCTCCTCCTCCCTCCCTCCTGCTCAACCCTTACCCCTTGAATCCGCAAAGGAGACTAGCTCTCCACTCCTCAACCTTAGACTCCTCCTAAACCCAGCAACCCCCTCTGAACCTTGAAACTCCTAGTTAACTCTCTCAACCCTGTCCCCCTTCTAACCCTAAAATCCCCTTCTAAACCCTTGAACTCTTGCGGAGGTGAGAGCCTCCATCAATTGTTAAAATCAAGCCCTCTTTCTCATTCACATGCGCATGAAATCTATTTTCCACGCTTTAGCCTACACCTCTCATTGGAACACAACCCGTGGACCTATGCTACACTTGTGAACACCTATGTTACAATGAGCAACGACATGACTGTAGGTGACCAACACCCTCGAAACCTGCACTTGGCTAAAATAAAGACAACAGTCTTCGAAGTACATTGGATCTTCTATAGCTATGATGGTAGTTATAAGAGCATAGTTGGTAGTTTCCACTTGAATTAATTTTCCTTTCCAAGCATATGCCAATCTGGCTGGTGGTCTTCTTTCCCTAATAGACCGTCTGAGTTGTTGCTCTTCTCAAGGTGTCTCTAGCAATTCTTGCTCTTCTTCATCAACTTTTTCTGTAGGTGACTGAGTAATAGGTGTGTCTATCTCTTGTGAATTTGATGTTTTCCATTCTGATTCTTCATCAAAGATTACATCTCTAGAGATGATGACCTTTTGGTTGATGGGATCATACAATTTGTATGCTTTGCTTTCCTCACTGTAACCAACCATGATGCATTTGCGTGACTTCGCATCCAATTTTTTGCAATGATCATCATGTATGTGGACATATTCTATGCAACCAAATATGCGGAGATGCCCAATGTGTGGCTTGTGTCTAGTGAATGCTTCATAAGGTGTTATACCCTGAATTGGGTGGGTCGAAAACCGATTAAGCAAATAGTTTACAGTGGCAATTTCTTCTGCCTGATACTGATTTGGAAGATGCCTCTCACTGAGAATTGCTCTAGCACTGGTACTGTTCTTCCTTTCAGCTCTTGCATTCTGCTGAGGAGTATTTGCACATGTGAATTGTCTTTGAATGCCATTACTTTTGCAAAAGTTCATGAATGCTAAAGACATGGATTTAGCTCCTCTATCTGAGCTCATGAATTTGATCTTTCTGCCTGTCTGGTTTTCAACCATGGCTTTGAATTCTTGAAATCTAGAAAAGTCTTTAGATTTCTCTTTCAAAAGTTAGATCCAACAATATCTGTGGTAGTCGTCGATGAAAGTCAAGTAGTAAAGTGAACCATTGATGCTGTGGGTCTAGGCATAACCCCATACATCTATATGTATTAAATCAAGAGCTTGAGAGGTGATTCTACCAAAATTGGTTTTCTTTTGTTTACCAAAGCAACATATTTTCCAAGAAACTGTACTTTTGAAATTCCAATTGCCATATTTTGATTTCTTAGCTAAATCAAGCTTTTGAAATCGACATGTCCAATCCCTTGTGCCATACTACAAAAAATGGTATCTGTTGCGGCGGTTGAGCTGACATGGCATGCAAATCTGGTACTGAAGCTAGCATCCTTCCTTGACTGCTTTTCCTACTAGTAGTTGATATCCTCTAGATTTGTCTCTGATCGTGCATTCATCTCCATCAAAGATGAGTTGATAATTGTATTCCGTCATTTGCCCAACTGATAAGAGGTTCTTGTCGAGCTTTGGAACATCAAACTTTTGAGCAATCTCATGTGCTAGCACCATGGTTTCTGGATTCTCCCATTTAAGCTTGAGGCAAAATTCGTCACTTGCTCCATCTACAAGGTAGCCCGGCACATGCTGAGTCATTCCATCTCAAAATCCAGTGTTGTCCTCTTGCATGGCAATTAAACGGTCTAGGAGCACGGCCGCTCGATCCACATATCGATGCGCTGTCTCACCTTCTAACTACTTCAGGTTTGCCACCTATAGGTACACATTCTCCGATAGGGATAACAACCGTGGCTGGCCAGGATCAAGCATACACATACTATGGCATGGAAGGGCACAGACAAGGACCTCAATGTGAGCTTTGGTGCAAGCATAGAGGAGAAAGAGGAATTCCCATCATCAACTATAATGGAAGAGGTAACCAGAATCAACAGTAGTAGCCATCGCCAAGTGTTCACATGGTGTACTGGGATCCTATAAACGAAAAATACAATCAACAAACTCAAAGAAGTTAGGGTAATATACATGCATTGACAGTAACCAGATCTAAAGGTACAAAGCCCATGCTTGGCCTTGGAGATGCACCAAGAATGACAACACAACCAATGAACTGGCCCAATCAGGCACAGGTCAAAAATCACTCTACAACAAACAAATACTTGACAATAATGTAGCAATAGAAGCAAGAACATCCCAGCTCCAAAACAAGGGTAAGGCCTAGCTCAACCTCGAACAACTCCAAAAACAGTTCGACAGTCTTCCGACAGAAAATGTCTGACATCAAGCTACAGCTAGTCAACTTCAGCATGGCAACATACAACACTTAACAAGGTTCTAGATACACAAACAACAGTACAAGCTTCTTCCAGCCGGAGATATATTCCAAAAGATAAAAATGATTTGCTGGTTGGAACGAGCTCGAATTTAGCAGAGCAGAGAAATAGTGGTGACATAGTCAAGTTGAAAGAAATCAAAGAGGAACAGATAGTTTCAATTCCAGACACCACGTTGAAAAATAGAAATGAGATACAGGAAAAGGCCAAGCATGAACATGACAATCCCACACTCTTCTTTAAAGAGCCTTTCGATTCCAAAGTTCAAATAACATTAGATCAACTTTTGAATCTTTTTCCAGCTTTCAAAAATCAATTATGTTAGAATTTGCATTTTATTGACGTTCCTCAATCCACAAATAACCCACAGAGTGATGATGATGAGGAAACACCTGCCATTTACACATCTAGTATTGAAGATGTGGATTATCAAGTCCCACTCATAGATGTGGATTATAAAAGGCAAAGGATCCTCAAAGTACTGGTAGATGGAGGATCAGGAGTGAACATCCTCTCTGAGGATCTATTTAAATTTTTTTATTACAATGAACTTGCACCAGCACCATTTCAAATCAGAATGGCTGACCAAAGGTGGATCCAACCTCTTGGAATACTAAGAGGACTGGAAATTACTATTATGGGACTATCCTTCATAGTTACATTTGTAGTACTCGGGATGGAGAAAAGAGATTGTGCCTATTCCATGTTATTGGGGAGGCCATGGCTGAGAGCTGCCAAAGAAAAGCAAGACTGGGGATTAGAAAGAATTACGACCAGAAAAGGCAAGAAGAAGTTTAAAATCAATCTCTCTTCAAAGAGAAGCTTCCCAAAACAAGCTCAGCCACTACAAGCAGAGGGCATTAATATGATAGCTGAATTTGAAGAAGATGAGGAGGAAATTTTCCTTAGGAGAAATCCTACTGTTTTTCCCATATTTGAAATTGGTGTAATCAAAATCATTGACCAATGTACATGCTCAAATCAACAAACAAAGCTATCCGCGACCGGGGTAGAATAGAACACGGTCAAAAAATAGTTAAAGAAGATTATATCAAGCATAGTATCATAAGTGACAATCAATTCCACCTAGATAACACATTACATGAAGATGATCATAAATCAGCTGCACAAGTCATCCTGGAAGCTGAAGCTCAATTTTAAGAGCATATGCAAAAGAGTATTGGAGTCCAACTAGATGACTTGGTGAACCTTGGAGACCCCCACAACCCCAAGATAGTTTTGGTAAGTACAGGTCTCCCTCCACATTTCAAAATGGCTTTAAAAGACTTATTGACAGAGTATAAGGACATCTTTGCTTGGCATTATACTAATATGAAGGGAGTAGACCCTAAGTTCTATCAACACATAATCAACTTAAACTAAGATGTTGTCCCAATGATATAAGGAAGGTATAGAATGAATCCCAACTATGCAAAACAAGTTAAAGAAGAAATTGATAAGCTGTTGAGAGTGGGTTTTATATATCCTCTCTCTCACCCATGTTACATGGCTTTGAACTATTGTAATTGTGCCCAAAAAGAATGGAAAACTCAGAATATGTGTGGACTATAGAAAGCTCAATGCTACCACTAATACTAACCCTTTTCTTGTACCATTTTGTGATTCCTTACTAGATGTTGTAGCAGGTCATGAAATCTATAGTTTTCTTGATGGTTTCGGTGGTTACAATTAGATAACAATGGCACCTGAAGATAAAGACAAGACAACATTTGTCACTAAATGGGGAGTCTTTGCTTCTAATGTCATGACATTTGGTCTTAAGAATGCTCCTCCAACCTTTCAAAAGTACATCTAGGAGGTATTTGTTGAATATCTTACATCTTTCATGAAAGTCTTCCTTGATGATTTTTCAATATTTGACAAAAAAGTGGAGCATCTACAACACTTGAGTTTATGCTCTGCCATGTGTAGAATGGCTGGTCTAAACTTAAACCCAGCCAAATGTGCATTTGCTGTGAGTAGAGGAATTCCACTAGGGCACATTATCTCACAAGATGGAATGGAAATAGATCCAAACAAAGTTTCAGCCATTCAACATGCCAAACCACCCAAAAAAATCAAGCAGCTTCAGAGACTGCAAATTTTTTAGATACCTTGGTGACATTTGCTATCCTCTCACAAAACTCACACGAAAAACAGTGCCATACATTTGGGGTGATGCACAGCAATATGCTTTTAATATCCTGAAGAAAATGTTGATGATAACACTTATATTACAGCCCCCCAAACTGGAGTCTTCCATTTGAAGTTTTTGTTGATGCTTCTGATGCAGCAGTAGGTGCAGCACTTATGCAGCAAAAAACACCAAAGTGGTTTAGACCAGTTTACTATGCCAGCAAAATCTTAACCAAGCATGAGAAGAACTATGCAAGCATAGAAAGGGAAGCTCTTGGAATGATCTATGCATTGCACAAATTCAAACATTATTTAGTGGGAAACAAAGTAGATTTTCATGTGAATCATCAAGCTCTCATTTACCTAGTGAACAAACTTCAATTAACATGAAGATTGGTAAGATGGATGCTCTTGCTATAGGAATTTAACTATAGCATTGTGCATAGGCTTGGAAAGCAGCATGCAATTGCTGATTATTTGAGCCAGTTGCTATCAAGAGAAGCTCCAACAGGAATACTATATGAGCTTCCTGATGCAGGAATTTTCATGGTAAGAATTGAAGAAGCACCAAATTGGTATGATAAAATGTTGTTCTTTCTGATTGATGGTTTGATCCCTAAAACATTATCTAGGGATCAGAGAAAGAAACTTGTTTTATAGAGCAAGCCTTTCCTAGTTATTGCTAGTGTTTTGTATAGAAGAGGAATTGATCAGGTAACTAGAAGATGTGTCCAAGATCATGAGCAGAAAGCTGTCTTAGCTGAAGCCCATGGAGGACCAACAGAATGACACTTTTTTGGAGACATTACAAAAGTAAGAAGATTTTGCAAGCTGGTTTATGGTGGCCTACCGTTTTAAAATATGCTCATAATTGGGCCAAAGCATGTTTGCCCTGCTGTCAAAGAGATGACAAACCACTAGATAGTGATAGGATGCCCCATCAACCAATTCTGCTCTTGGGACCTTTTCAGAAATGGGGAGTGGACTTTATTGGACGCATCAAACCTCCAGCAAAGTTTTTAGGTGATCAATATATTTTGGGTGCCATTGACTATTGTATGAAATGGGTTGAAGCTGTAGCACTCAAAACATGCAAGGCAAAGACTACGGCACATTTCCTTTATCATAATATTGTCACCAATTTGGTGTTCCTATTGAAATAGTGCCATTTAGAGGAACCCATTTCCTGAACAAAACAATCAGGAAGATGACTATAGCCTATTACCCACAAGCCAATGGGTAGGCTGAGAGCTCTAACAAACTGATGAAAAAGGTCTACAAAAGAACAGTGGTGGCTGATCACCCTGAGGATTGGGATTAACACTTGGATTCAGTACTGTGGGCACTTAGAACAACACACAAGGTTGCAATTGGGTTAACACCTTTCAGGTTGGTATATGGCTATGAAGCAGTAATACCTATGGAATTTTTGGCACAGGTAGCCTGAGAGTGGCAATAGATAATAGACTATCCCTAGAAGAATCCATCAATGCAAGATCAGAACAACTTTTGCAATTGTATGAGGATAGGCTAACAAGTTCACATACTACTGCTGTTATTATTCAAAAAAGGAGGGCAACATGGATTAATAGAAACATCAAGTTCAAATTGTTCAAAAAAGGTGATTTGGCGTTAATGTTTAACACAAAGTTGGGGAAAATGCCAGGAAAGTTTAAGCTCAGATATGATGGTCCCTTCAAGGTCCTTGAAGTTTTGGATCAAGGTGCCTTCAAATCAGTTGATGTTCATGGGAATGCATTTGACAAACCAGTCAATAGTTTCAGGCTCAAACCCTATATTGGACTTGACCCCACTCAAGTAAAGATAAACACAATCTCTCTGCAACTCCGCAAAGACCTCAATCAAGATGATATATATGTTTCAGCTATTCACATTGACAAATTTATATCCATCAGACTCCACCGACACTAGCTTGACATAGACATATGAAACATGTTTCATCTACACAAACGTTCAGGTATGCTCTAATCTCTACCAGTCCAATCCACTAAGTGCTGCAGGTATGCCAAACTTAAAGTGCCCACAATGGTGAGCATGGGCCCACAATGACCATCCAACAACAATCCAACAAAGCTAGCGCCTTCGACTCCAACTCCAATCTGATGGGAACAATACAAATGACTGAGCGCTTCGAGTACACTCTGACTTCGACCACAGTGTCTGACTCCGACGCCAATCCGACAAGCGCATACGAATGGGTGAATGTCTCCGACACCGATCTGCTGCCTGACACATGCGACATTACTCATCCCATCCGACCCCAATCCGGACTCACACCCAACTACGACGTTCGCTTTTGCTCTGCTTCATGCAAAAGCAAACAATACGCTTTCGATCTGACTACCATTTTGACATCCAACAAAGCTCTAACTTACAGAAGGGTCTCCGACAATGCCCCGACCCTACTCCAACAACAAGGGAGTCTGTCTCACATGGGCTCCATCCTCCGTACTGACAAGATAGCCAATGGACATACTCGATATGACTCCGGCCCTTATCGACAAGCCTTTTCACTCACATGAGGCTCACACCTCCAAAGTAACCGTTCTCCCCAATAAATTCCATCATAAAAAATACATCCTGCAGTGCTAAATGAAAACTAATAAGTAGTCCCTCACACATGCTAAAAACCACTGCCAGTTTGTTGCATGCACCACTGACAATGCAACACAAGATCGATAGAAGCTTTTCCCATGAGCCTCCTCTACATATAGCTCCCAAACATGGCCATCGCCTTCCATTTCCTAGCACATCTGAAGAGCCAGAGCCCAGAGCCAGAGCCCAACCTCCAACTCTTGAGCACAGCAGTGCTCTTTGATGCATCAAACTTCTGATACCATTCTCTAGGCACTTGCTTAAGACCATAGAGACTCTTCTTCAGCTTGCAAACTAAATGTTCTTTGCCCTTTTCTTCAAAGCCTTCTAGCTGCACCATGTAAATTTCCTCATGCAAATCCCCATGCAAGAAAGCTGTCTTGACATCCATCTGCATAAGCTCCATATCCTCTGATGCCACTAGTCCAAGCATGCATCTAAGTGTGGTCATCTTCACAACCGAAGATAATATCTCATCAAAGTCCACACCCTTCTCTTGCTTGAACCCTTTAGCGACCAAATGGGCCTTGTACCTAGGCACATCATCACCTGTGACCTTCAATTTGTAGTTCCATTTACATGGCAATGCTTTCTTTCCATGTGGCAAAGAAACCAAGTCCCAAGTCTTATTCTTCATAAGTGAACTCATCTCTCATTGCATAGCATACTCCCACTTGCATTGATCCTTGCGCATCATAGCCTCTTTGTAGCAAGAAGGCTCCACGCAATCAGTAAGCATCACATAGTCTACCCCTGGAACAAACTTATCAGGTGGTCTAGACACTCTAGAAGATCTTCTCAAGGCTGTCCCATCTGCATATCAGCCACATTTGGCTCATCATTTCCACCAATAGATGATCCATCATCTACCCTTGATTGTATACCTGTGGGAGTACTTGGTGGTACCATTTCTTGCACATTTGGTGCATGGATAGCTTGCTGTCTATCAACATATGCAGGTGGATTCACATCCTGGAAAGTGATTCTCCTCATTTCCACATCCCTCATGGGTGCCTTATGCATCTTCTTCTCATTGAAGACCACATCATGGCTGCGTATGATCTTCTTTGCTTCCAGATCCCAGAGACGATAGCCCATCTCTCCACTTTCACCATAACCCAGAAAGATGCATTTCCTAGACTTAGGATCTAGCTTCTTTCCAAGCTCTTTCGGCACATGTGCATATGGCTCACACCCAAATATATGCAACTGAGAGTAAGAGGGCTTCTTGCCACTCCATGCCTCTTCAGGAACACCACCATCCAAACTCTTACTAGGTGATCTATTGATCACATGCACTGTAGTCTTCATTGCCTCAGCCCAAAAACCACCAGAAAGACTTGCATTGGAAAGCATGCATTGCAACCTTTCTTGAATGGTACGGTTCATCTTTTCTGCAACTCGATTTTGCTCTGGAGTATGAGGGGATGTGAACTCCCTCTTAATCCCACGTGTATCATAGAAATGCTGAAAGTCATGAGAGAGATACTCTCCACCATTGTTAGTCCGTAGGCATTTAAGCGTTCTACCAGACTGATTCTCAACCAAGGCTAGCAATTTCTGAAATACCCGAAACACATCACTCTTCCGAGCTATAGCATAAGCCCACACTTTCCTAGTTGCATCATCAATGAATGTCACATAGTATTCAGCCCCGCCTAATGACCATGTAGACATGGGACCACATACGTCTAAATGCACCAAATCAAGCTTTTCAACCTCTTTCTTTCCCCTTCTTTTATGGGCTGATTTAGTCTGCTTCCCATAGAGACAATGCTCACAAAATTCATAATCAGAGAAACTCAAATGCGGTACATAACCCAAACGGCATAAGAGTTTCATTCCATTCTGGCTCATGTGCCCCAACCTGCAATGCCACAAAGAAGTGCTTGGCTGCTCGGTTATTGCAACAACATGATCAAATACCCCTGATACATGTAAGCGATACAAAGTCCCACACTTGGCACCCTTGGCCGAAAGCATGGATCCCTTCTGAATTTTCCAACTCTGAAAGCCAAAAGTGGTGTGAAAACCAGCATCATCTAGCTGACCCACTGAAATAAGACTCTTAGCCAACTTAGGCACATGTCTCACATGTTTCAAAACAAATGTAGACCCATTTGGCAAAGAAAACTTTATGTCACCTACTCCCACTATGTCACATGCATAGTCATTTCCAAGATGCACACAACCTGTCTTTCCATTGTCATAAGTGGATAACCATTCCCTAAGGGGAGTAACATGGAATGAAGCACCAGAATCCAAAATCCAATCCTGGGAATATGCATCATCTGAAGTGGTAAGCAACTTTGTAGATAAACTAGACATGAAGAGGATGTCATTGTCACTATCATGTGTGACTGCATTGATCTCCTCGATCTTCACTTTTCCTTTGTCCTCCCTTGGACTCTCTTCCTTTTGATTTGCACCCCAATTTGCATTCTTTTTCTTATCCTTTTTCTCTCTTTTCAGCTTGTAACAATCCTTTTTCATATGGCCCTTCTTGCCACAGTGGTAACACTCAATGTTCCGTGCCCTGGATTTGCTACGAGACTTCCCTCTTTCTTGGGACTTCCCCCTGAATTGTGATCTGCCCCTTTGCACATTTAAGGCTGCATCCTGCTTGCTGCCGTCCATAAACTTCCGTCTAATCTCCTCGGCCAACAAGCTACCCACAATATCATCAAATTTCAGTACTCCACTAGGTGCGGAGTTACTGACAGTTGTACGAAAGGTATCCCATGAGGATGGCAATGAACATAAGAGAAATATTGCCTTAGTCTCCACATCAAACTTCATCTTTTGAGCCTGAAGCTGGCTGAAAATAATATTGACTTCATTCAAGTGAGAAGCAATGGAGACCCCTTCCTTCACCTGCAACAACCTCTTCATGAGGTAAACTTTGTTAGAGGCAGTTTCCTTTTCATAAGTAGCACACAGTTTCTTCCACAAATCTTCCGTAGTTTGCTCATTTACTACTGTGAAATAAACTGACTCTGCAAGATGAATTTTAATAGTAGATTTTGCTAATGCATCCAACTCATTCCAATCATCCTCAGACATATTTGCAGGCTTAGCTTCAATCCCTGCCAAGGGTTTAATCTGCTTCTTTTGAATAAGCACATCCCTTATTTGTTCTTACCACAAAGAAAAGTTTGTCCCATCAAACTTTTTAATGCTAAAAAACTCCTTTTTAGACATGGAAGAGGATGCCATGATGCAAATAAAGCAAAATCCCAAATGCTAGTGCCTGCAAGAGAGAATGACACCAAATACCAGGTGCACCCAAATGTGTATGCCACAATAGAGTGAAATATCACCAAAACTCAAAGCTCAAAGAATCAAAAGATGCATCTAACTCATGTGCATATACTATGCATCCATATGAGCAAATCTGGCCCAAAAGAAAATGCCAACTGCAATGGCAATCCAAAATGCCAATAAGTGCCAAATGACTTAAGCATAAATACCGTCCACTGGCATATGCATCAATAATATCTCATCCAAGATAGCATAGCACTATCAGTGCATCACCTGCAATGTGTCAAAGCTGTCCCTCAACATAAAATAGCATCCATGTGCAAAGCGTCCATAAAAATAGCATCCCACAAGGCAATTTAGGCCTATCAGCGCATCCAATAAGGACCGCAATGCATCCAAATGGCCTATAAATCATCCACTGTGACCCAATGCAAACCACAAATGAGTGCACATTGCTCAAACTGCAACCAGAGTGATCTGCATAAGGTATGCTCAAGAAATCATAGTCCCACGGTAATGACCACTACCGAAAATAGAACCTGAGATGCCTCAAAACATGGGCACCATTGCATAATCGGACTCGGCAAGACAATTTGCAAATATCTCTCTTCTGCCAGAACTCCAAAATCCCAACCGATGAGTGAGAAATGGGAGTTAACACTTATCCACTGCCATGTGGCATAAATCTAAGGTTTCAAAACCTTAGAATGAAAAATGCATAATAGAGAGACAAAATTGAATACACAGAGATCTATAACTCTGAAAATCCTCCACCAAATTGCACAAGAACTGATAGGTAGGGGTCTTTGGGTGTCCGAAACGCAATGGGACAGACGGTTTTGGAAACTGTGGTCTCAATCACTGGGTCCAACACACAGACTGAAACACGTTTTTGGAAACAGAGCTGTTTGTAAACTCCACCGGAGTGCAAATGATGAGTAACATAGAAGTTTTAGATCTCCTGAGTCCACTGGAACTGACAGATCTGCAAATGGTTGCTCCAAACTTGAGTTCCAACACCCGGACAAAAAACGCAGAAACTGACACAGTGAGTCAGAAATCCAATGAAATGATCCCAGATTCAAGAATGAAGGTGTTTCCAAGCTCCTGAAGTGAAGTGGACACCAAAAGCAAGCAATAGTTGCCTCTACAAGTCAATACGGAGTCTCTGTCATCGACGAACAGAATAGGGAAAAGCTCAAAAAATAACTTTTTCTTTGAAAACACTTAACAAGCTCTCAAAACCACTTCGCAAAACCAAAGTGACTTTTCCAAAGGATTCTCCAAGGTCTCTACACACTCGGATGCAAGTAAAGTCACCCACAAAGCTTCCCACAGAGCTTCTCCTTCCTTCCACAGAGTTACTGAGCTTCAAGCATTCACGCATGCTCAGCTAGATTATCCGGGCTCTGATACCAGTTGAGAGTGCTCTCAATGGAAGTAAGAACGGAAGAAGGAGAGAGAGAGAGAGAGAGAGAGACAGAGAGCCACACAAGTTTTGGTGGGTGTAGAACCACCCTAATCTTCTTTTTCATTCATTTATATATGTGTTTGAGTATTGTACATAACCGGGGTAAAGGCACAGTGACCTTTAACCCCCACACCATCATCTACCCTTGATTGTATACCTGTGGGAGTACTTGGTGGTACCATTTCTTGCACATTTGGTGCATGGACAGCTTGCTGTCTATCAACATATGTAGGTGGATTCACATCCTGGAAAGTGATTCTCCTCATTTCCACATCCCTCATGGGTGCCTTATGCATCTTCTTCTATTGAAGAATACATTATGGCTGCGTATGATCTTCTTTGCTTCTAGATCACAGAGATGATAGCCCATCTCTCCACTTTCACCATAACCCAGAAAGATGCATTTCCTAGACTTAGGATCTAGCTTCTTTCAAAGCTCTTTCGGCACATGTGCATATGCCTCACACCCAAATATACACAAATGAGAGTAAGAGGCCTTCTTGCCACTCCATGCCTCTTCAGGAATACCGCCATCGAAACTCTTACTAGGTGATCTATTGATCACATGCACTGCAGTCGTCATTGCCTCAGCCCAAAAACCACCAGAAAGACTTGCATTGGAAAGTATGCATTGCAACCTTTCTTGAATGATACGATTCATCTTTTCTGCAACTAGATTTTGCTCAGGAGTACGAGGGGATGTGAGCTCCCTTTTAATCCCACGTGTATCAAAGAAATGCTAAAAGCATGAGAGAGATACCTTCCACCATTGTCAGTTTGTAGGCATTTAAGCATTCTACCTGATTGCAACCAAGGCCAGCCATTTCTGAAATACCTGGAACACATCACTCTTCCGAGCTATAGCATAAGTCCACACTTTCCTAGTTGCATCATCAATGAATGTCACATAGTATTCAACCTCGCCTAATGACCGTGTAGGCATGGGACCACATATGTCTAAATGCACCAAATCAAGCTTTTCAACCTCTTTCTTTTCCCTTCTTTTATGGGCTGATTTAGTCTGCTTTACATAGAGATAGTGCTCACAAAAGGTACTTTCTGAAGCTAAAGGTACACCAACATCCTTTCTTATAATGTCAAACACATTTATTCAAGAATAGAATCGTGATTACTTATTCTCCACTAGAGCAAGAGGATTTCTTAGAGGAAAAGGAAGAAATTTAATCATCAATCCAAAGGAAACTATTCACAACCCTAGCAGACATTTCAACAATTATCAATCTTCACAATTTCAATCAACTCATCATTACCAACACGTTCCACATTATGGAATATAGCCATTAGGAAACTAAATGTAGGAAGAGGCATAGAGATATACTAGAGGTTAGTACTATAGAGTTGATAATAAAAATAAAAAATCAAGGAAATCAATATGGACATTATACCAATGGAAAAATCTCAAGAGCAATTCCAACACAAAGATGTAATTTCTTGTTATTGTGTTATAAAATAACCAACCAATCAAAAGCCTAAGTCTCTTTGAAAAGATCAAACATGGTAAAAGGCTTTCTATAAGTTTGCTTTTATAAATATATATACATAAATCATGTTGACACATGGAAATTACATAGGAAGGCAACATAAGCAACCATTTCCAACATCATGCTCTAGAAGCTCAGATGTTCTCTAGATCATACTCTAACATATGAGGTTATGAGTCTCCCATGCCCTTGAATGGAGAATTATACTTCATCATCTTCATTGATACTTTTCTAGAAAGGTTTAGATAACATCTTGAAATAGAAATCAAAATCTCTCAATGCATTGAAGTATTTAAAAGCTCTTGTACATTGGTGCCAATATGTTATAACCAAGGTACACTATAATGAATTTCATGTGACTCAAGAGGAGGAGATGATATATTTAGATGTCATTGGCATGTAAGTCAAATTTTTTCTTTAGGCATATTTTTATTTACATTTCATCTTAGAACATACATTTACAAGAACTTGTTTGCATCTTCAAATTATTATAGGCATGCATCTATGGTGCTATGTGGACATATGGTCATCACTTTTGCATTGAGAGGATTGATAAATGATGTAATCTAGTCGTGTTATATCATTTCAACAATTAATACTCTAGGTATGTGCATAAAGTAAAGCAATGTATCACTCGTGCAAGTGTAACAGGCAAAAATTTAATCAATAGTGAGCACAATTATGTTGGACTACTAAGAAAATAATTCAAGTCAATTATAGGCTTTTGAAGGTTGTGTTATTCAAATCTCAATGTTGCCAAGTTATTTGTAGGGACCCCAATGAAAAAAATAAAATGTTTTTAATGCATTTCTTTTCTTGAAAGTGCTTTCAATAATATAATGCACTATTTCTCTTGCCTAAACTATGTCACCAAAATTATTCAACAAGGATGTAGAAATAGCTACATGTGAGAAATGTATTTCCTGAAACTATGAATGTGGATCCTCATGATGGAGATGGAACGTCCTAAGAATGAGGATCATAAAATGAATATGAAGGAGACAAACCTACCAACATTGATGCCATTCAACAATGAGTACAAGGTGATGTACATGAAACTGAGGATGAAGGTGATAAAGTAGATGACAATAATGAAAGTAATGATCCAAAAAATGGTGTTCTGATGAAAGTGAATGTTGTGGTGCCTAAGACAAACTTCAAAAACAAAAAATTTAGATATGTTACTAGGTAAGGGTAAGGATCTTTGAAATGTAATCTATTTTTGTGAATGTTTGAAAATCATTTTTTAATATTTTACGTATGCTAAATATTAGATCTATTTTCATTTGTTGATTTTTCATCTTAATTACTAACGCTTCTATCCAAGATGGATGAGTAGGCCATTTGGCTATGCTTGCAGTTCAATTGTCCATATGCCATGGTTTTTTTATGTTAGACATTATAGGCTTAATAAATTTTGACTTTGTAAAGCATCATCCTTGAGGCAAGGAGAGCCATAGGCACATCCAAAGAGAAGCGGATCTGTAGACTATGCACACTGGAAGAGGTGGGAAGATAGAGTATCATTTCCTAGTTTGTTATGAGATCCGTGGACATTACCACTATTTCTTTTAGGAGGGACATAGACTTGGGCCAGTCTCCTGGCTGATCCACTTTCAAGACCAATATTGTGTTGGTCTTTATATGATTGAGATGGGGTGACACAAAGAGACTCTATTGAAATTTATCAGTAGGAGGAGGTGGCAGTGCCATAGGAGATCGAGATAGATTGAGCACACTAAAATGTCATAGATCTCTATGCATTTGAGTCAATAGCCCCAAGACATACTGGAGTGGAGGAGTAGGAGCTAGTTGCTATGAGGGTAGAGTCGGAAGGCATAGTGCTCATTGAGTCGTGGAGCAAAAGACGCAGAGTCCATCCACGATATAGAGGGTGACCAGAGTTCACACAAGGGAGCTCTAGCCGATCTTAGTTTTACTTTGATTGGACCGCTAAATTCAAGGTGTCACTCTTGATATGGCAAATCTGATATAGAGGTTACAATGACCACGCCCCCTACTACAGTGTGAGATGACTCAACAGAGAGATGTGCACGACATCTTCACATCCCATAGGAGCTAACATGGCATTAGGATCATAGATTACACTAGATCCCAACTCTTGTTTTCTCAAAATTTTTGAGTTTTTGTGTTTTCATTACTAGTTTTCATTACTTGTTTTGAGTTTATTAGCACTACACAGCAAGGGCCTTAGGTGAGCCCTTTGCCTCAATCCATAGTGGCTTGTAAGAGTTCCTGCTCTTGGTTGTACCTTGTCTTATATGCCCATGAGGCCTTCGAAAGACGTTAATACATGTCTCTCTCTCTCTCTCTCTCTCTCTCACACACACACACACACACACACACACACTTTTTTTGTTTTTTTGTGAAACTCTTTTATGCTTTATATTATAGAGACACTATCCCAAAAAAGGATGTGCCTAGGTACATCAAGAGAAGATCTCAATATACGACAAGCATACATCATAATCTATCGATTGAGTTTGCAAACAATCATATAAGGATTGCTGCAAAGAGTGCCTTTAAAAAGAGAAAAGAGCAAAAGTTGGATCACCAAAGACTCTTTGATTTTGGTCCTTCCATAGAGTCCAGAGCACCCAATAGCAAACCCACTGTCACACACACACACGCACACACGCACACATCTATAAAAATTTAATCTTGCCATCAAGTACAAGCCAAAGTCCTCCTAGATAGGTAGGAAGATTTCCTCAAAAGTAAATTTTATCATTATGCTTGCGAATTCAAACAGCTTACTATGGGCAAGAAAATAATCAAATCCAATTTATGAGATACGTTCCTAGGGCCTTTACAACTGAGCAACATGCTCTTCAAATACAACTTTCGCCAATGGGCATTCACAAACATGCATCCAGATTTAAATACAACAATAAAACCTCAAGCAGCGGCTACATGTTTCTAGAATACAATATTAATTCGAGGTCATACAATGGTACAACCTTTGAAGGCTTGGTAGGGCATGGACACGAGATGTAGAGTCAGACTTGTTGGAGTCAGGATGGTTGGATGTCAGACCAAAAAGAGTGTGTGGCTTCTATGATTTTAGTAGCTTACCTTGTAAGTGTTTACTGTAGCCTACCCTCAAAGTAGTTAGTATGACTTTCATGACTTTATATATTGAGAGTTCAATGATATTGTGCGTGTGCCTGACATGTGTGAGTATATATTGGGGTGATGAAAAGTAAAGAATAGAAGATGTTCCATAATCATAGATCCTCTTTTGTGCCAATGAATTCTAACATAAAACTCACTTCATTCAATTCATAAAAATCAGGGATCCTCTTGGGACTCTCTCTCTCTCTCTCTCTCTCTCTCTCATAAATGTTATAACATAAAAAAAAGAAAGTTCATAGATCTTCTTGGGTCTTGAATGAATTCTAACATAGATTCTCTTGGCTCTCCAATCATAAATTCATCCACTTGGTCTAACGATTCTAACATTAATCCTCTTGGGTCTCCAATAGATTCTACCATAAATTTCATTTGATCTCTCTCTCTCTCTCTCTCTCTCTCTCTCTCTCTCTCTCTTGTTGGATTTCCTTCAAAAATAGACTAGATGCAACAATTTGAATTGAAGTGTAGCTTTAAGTACCTGGGATATAGGAGCTCCTACATCTCCATGAGAAGTGGAGCATGGCTACAGCGTAGTCAACTCACTCTCTAAAGTGCAAGAGACAAAGTTTTTACTTTCTTCATGTTGCTCCCTACAAAACTTTTAAAATAAATTACTAACTTGAAAATCATCATGTTATAGTTCAAAAATAAATTAAACATTTGAAAAGAAGTAAACTCACTTCAGTTCAATTTGGATGTTAGACATATAACATTCATATTAATCTCTTATTACACCATCAACAAAATGGAGGCATTATTAATAGCAATGACTCTGCTATCACTTTTTCTCTCATTTCCAAATTCGAGGGTGTCGGTCACCTATGTCGTCTCTTTTCTCATTGTAGCATAAGTGTTCACAAATGGAGCATAGGTCCTTGGGTTGTATTCTGGTGGGAGGTGTAGGCTAAAGCATGGAAAGCATCTCTAGTGTGTGCATGATTGAGAAAGCTTACTAGAGGTTCTAGGGTTTAGAGAGAGTTCAAGGTTGAGAAAGAGTCACAAGGTTGAGAATGGGTTCAAGGTTGAGCAATGGAGAGCTAGTCTCCATCACAATTTCACGGGGCAAAGGGTTGAGAAGGACGAACAAGGTCAAGGTAGAGGAAGGAGGAGGGAAGAGGAAGAAGGGAAGAGGAGGAGAAGGAAGGGAGGAGAGAGGATGAGGGGAAAAAGGAGGGGAGGAGAAGGGAGGAGGAGGGGGGAGTGCAAGGGTAAAGGCATGCTAGAACACGATGGGTATAAGCGAGCATGGACCCTAGAAGACATCTCAAAGAAAATCATTGGTTTTCGGGACCATGTACTTTGGAATACATCATATGTGGAATACTACATCAAATGGAGGGGCCTGATAAATCATCGTCGTGGCAGTCCTCATCTATTGTGGATTCAGCACCCTTACCTACTGAGTTGATGCAGTAATTAGGAGGCTTTGGTCATCATCATTGTTGCAAGGTGATGATCCGGTGCCATCTACTCTTCTCACTATTTTCCTTTCCTATTATAGTTCTCGAAATTGGATGGGAGGACTATAATAAAGGGGGTAGTTCAGTATAATTTTAATTGGCTTTGTAGTCAATCCTTTGTACTGTAGCCTACTCGAAAGATGCCACATGGTAGCTTTGGGGAATTGCCCTGATTTTTGCAAAAGGTGTTGCTGACCCACATGCACTCATCTTATTCCATTCACTGAATGAAACTAGATTGTATAACAGAGTTGATTGCTCAGCTGGGAATTCAATAAGGAATAATCCTTTTCTGTCCTTGTGCGAGCCTTGTGCAGCCCCTCACAAGTCACTGTGGTAAGTCCAGCCCATGACTTACATTACCCTCCATTTGCTAAAAGGTACCCCATTCTACCCTCCGCTTTTCCTACTTAATTTGGCGATCCCTGCTCTAGCTTTCGGAGTTAGTCTAGTCTAGGTCTGACTAAGGGGAAGAAATTAGGAGGAAATTAGTTAGAGCTAGATAGAAATATAGCTAATTCTGTTTCAGCACATTCATGGCAACATTAAAAACTCAATTGATTCATGAGATAGTACGGGCATCAACCTTTGAAATAGATACAAAAGTTTGATTGCATAAAAAACAGCCCCTGTCAACATGATTTACAATCAATAAAGCATTCTGCAGTATGCATCTCCTCATGAGGCTTATTGTATGCATTTCAAGCACGTCACATCCCAAGTGAGTCGGCAGAGTGCATGTACTTGCCTGAGATCCTTCTTGATTTTTCTTAAGGCACTTACACGAGGCAATCAGAGGATTTCCTATAGGGTCTATTCTTTCCATACTAACCCATGATGTGCAACTATTGAAGATCAATACCGTTCACAGCAACCTTAGGTAAATAATGGCCAAAAGCACTTACATGAGGCAATCAGAGGATTGCCTATAGGGTCTATTCTTTCCATACTAACCCATGATGTGCAACTATTGAAGATCTATACCATTCACAGCAACCTTAGGTAAATAATGGCAAAAAGCAAATAGCATATGTCAAACCAACCATGTGGTGGAGCTTGAAATGGCATAAAAGAGGTGTCTAGCAACAGAATACGACTCAAATGCACCGATCGATATCTCTAGATGTGTATAGCTACATGCAGCCATTGATCCATACAAGCTACTTAACTCTCCTCAGCATCAGTTGCCAAAGTCTCACGTACATCAGCACAGAATTATTGCAGGTGGCGCACATCATCTAGTGGTTGCGAGCTGGAGTTTATGTAGTCATGACAATTGCACATGAAATGTGCCAAGGCAAAGGCAATATCAATGGGTTCCTAGATCTGTGCATTCGTTCTCGATTCTTGCAGACGGTGGACCCACCCTTCTTCACCGAGCAAGCACTGAGCGAAAAGTTTGAAGAAGAAGTTCAAACGAACTTACAAAGGAAAGGAGCAGCTGAAAGCAGGCATCCGGAATCAGAAGAGGCCGCCGAAGATGCACAGATTATGAGAGAATGGCCTAGCCATGGCAGCATCACAAACCGGCTGAGCTCAGACTTGGAAACCTCTGCTATATGGGAGCATCCAGCCCTGACTATCCTGCATCCTGTCCACCTAGCCCTTCCAGGTTGAAATCTTCACAGTCCACTAATTCAAAAGCATTACCTTGCATACCTTGGTCCCTTGTGCGTGGGAACGGGCTTCATGCCTCTCAGTCATGTTCCAGTCACCAGCAAGCAGCCAATGCTCTCCTTGGAGCCTGTCTTTAAGCTCATCCCACAACCAGGCTGTGTCATTAGAGGAATTTGGAGGATAGACCGAGGCCTCCTTGAAATTTCCATTCTTGGATAGTGCTCTCTACGGCAATGAACACCCAAACTGGAGCCTTAGCTTGTTGATTCAAGACCACAGCAAGCTTCATTGAGAAACCAAGCGTCCACACATCCAATAACGAAGCAGGTTATAAAGCAAGGCAAAAAGCTAGCACTGCCAAGGCCAAGTGGGGCGTGCCAGGCCGGTCAGTCACCTATAATAATGCAGCACGATGCATAGAACGTGCTTTAAGAAGCTGAATGAAGAAGATGGCCTGGCAGGTGCATGGCATATTCCAAACAGAGTAGAAGCAGTAGCGTTGGACCTGTGGATTGGGCTGTAGGGTACCGGTGGGTATGAGGATGCACCAAAGCTGATTTGGACCTTGCCTTGCTGATAATGGTCTCGTAATCCAGGCAATGAGCGTTCGGTGCTAGGCTCGTTCTCCATTGCCTGTAGCACCATGCGAATTCAGGAAACCATAAAAGGAGACTCGGTTGAGCGGAGCAAACGATACCTACATTCTAAGAGAGTCAATAGGCGATGCTAGCATCACCCAATGAAAAATGGTAATAGCGAACAGAAATGCACCGGAGCAAACGATACCCACATTCTTGGGCAATGATAGAGTCACCCAAAACCAACCCACTGCTGCAGTGTATGCAATCCCTGAGTCCACACTGTCAAACCGAGTCCGGAGAGGTCGCTACCGCCTGAAATGAGAGGTCGCTGCCGCCTCGCGCGAGGCTCTCCATCTTAGCTGTTACTTTTGAGGAGCCCCCCTCACAGAGAGAGGAGCCGCACCAAAAATTCGGATACGCTACTTTCTGTGCCGAGCACACGGTATTCTTTAGTAAAAGGCGAAAGAATAGTTCGCTCTGTGCTCAACACGCAGCTTCCATGTTGTCTGACGGGCCGTGTGTGAGCTTATATACGGCACCACAAAGTGAGTCTTTTCAAAATACCGTATATGGGATAGAGAAGCACGTGTCCCATGCATGCCTCTTGATGATCCAGATCACACTACTTCGATTGCATCGACTTTCACACCGGCTTGTATTTACGCATCTTAGGCGATTCTGTGCTCTACATGGTTGTTTTTTCTGGATAATCTGATATGTGTGCAATCCCACATAAATGTTCTCGTATATAAAACAACTTGACTGAGATAAAAACTGGGTCAAGCTGTGGATTCTTTATTATGGCTTATGATGGTTAAGCTACTCCTGATCCACAATATCATGCTTGGTTAGAGGATGGGTTTACTATGATAAAACGCTTTGGCTTTGAGTCCGCGGCGCTCTACAACAAGCACTAGCTTGGATTCTAAAGTTATTCGGGCTTTGATTCTCCCAAAATTTAGCCTAGAAAATACATGGAGGAAGAGAAGGAAAAAGTGATATGCTTTGTAGTTTTGGGCTTACCCACTTGTTTGCATGAACCTTATTTTTAATGTTGTTCTTAATGCTTCAAGAATGACTCATTTAAAAAGGAAATTTCTTCATGTTAACTTGGCCAAGGCAAGAAGATGATAGAGTGCTCAATACATATTTAAACGAGCATTAAGTCAATGCACTCGATCTCAATAAAGATACATCAAAAAGTCACATGATCCGATGATGTGCTTAATTTCTCCTCCTCGTAATTAGTTTTGCATCTCTAATAGGGGGTCTTTGTTAGGCTTAGCATAATCATAATAACATATTTCTTAAATTTAGTGAAAAACATGGCCCCTAGATCCTTTATGTGGAGGGGTCCAACATCAAGGAAGACATCTAACTCCTCATCATCTCTAATCTTAATAAATCTTCTTTGGGATATGTTTATTAATCCATACAACATTATATGCACACACCTGTATACATACAGGTTCCGACTCAGCTGAAGTCTTTGATAGGCTTCTTCCAACTCCAAGTACTGGTCTAAGAGGGAAAGAATTGTTTCCTGGAACGGATTACTCTCTTGGGCCCCTGTTGCTGATTCCTGGGGATAATCCCATAGCCACAGACGCCACCTGGAGTGATCCTGCCCGTACAGAAACGGTATCATAAAACAGCTCCACCAGCTTGTAGATTTAATGTTGGTAAGAAGGTGTTCAAAACTAGGTCAAGCTGTGAATTTTTTATTATGGTTTGTGATGGTTGAGCTACTCCACAATATCATGCTTGGTTATTGGATGGTAAACTATGATCAAACGCTTCAGTTTTGAGTATGCGCCGCTCTACAACAAGCATTAGTAGCTTGGATTCTAATGTTATACGGCCTTTGATTCTCCCAAATATTGAGCTAGGAAATACAGAGAGGAAGAGAAGGAAAAAGTCATCTGCGTTGTAGTTTTGGGCTTACCCACCTGTTTGCCCTGCCTTTCATCAATCTTGCTAATTGAATCTTCATTTCTAGTCGAACCCTTTTCATGAGAGCTCATCAATTGTCTTTGAAATGTATCAATTGTTATGTTTTTAAAATGTACCACATACTAACATGCAACTTATTTTTATTGTTGTTCTTAATGCTTCAAGAATGACTAATTTAAAAAAGGAAATTTCTTCACATTAACTTGACCAAGCCTCAGGATACTAAGAAGATGATAGAGTGCCATGTACGTATGCAAGTCTTGCTAATTGGGCACATCAACACATATCTAAAGGAGCATTAAGTCAATTCACTTAATCTTAATAAAGATAGATAAAAAAGTCATATGCTCCCATGATGTGCTTAATTTGTCCGTCTCCTCTTATTTACTATTGCATCTCTAACATTGAATCGATCTTAATCTCCACTGTAACTCTTATATTGATATCCATTCAAGAAATGTTTCTCTACATGATTCAACTAGCCTCGTGGGATCTGCTTAAAGACTTCAACAAATTCGTGGATTTTGGGATTCTCATGGTCCAACCAATAGATTGGAGATGCACGTTGAGTTGTACTGAGCTCATCTCTCCAAGACTCTTTGTTATGGTTATTGGTAGGCAAACTACAAGGTTTACAAAGCCTACCTTATCTCACATATTGCAAGCCTACTTTGACTTGAATTTTGGGATGGGGGAAAAACCTTGAGATTCATGATTCAAATCTAACCCTTTCTTCTTTTAGTTCAAATCAGTAAAAGAATCAGGTCATGAAGATTTAGAATAATCTTTACGATAGGAGTTAAGGTTTGGTATAATCCTTAGGATAGGAGTTATGATCCTTCGTATAGCGGTTAAGATTTGGAATAATCCTTAGGATAGGAGTTGAGGGACATTTGGAAATTCCTAATGGGACCAAGAAGAAAAGTAGCCCAAACTAGAGCTAACAAATTGAACAATGTAGAAAAAGCCATAGTTGAACTTGATGATGAGGATCACATGGGAAATGCAACAAATTAGCTAAAGCTAATTGATGCAAGAATGACATTAAATGATTAATGCTATGCGGGCCAAGAAGTACCTGAAAGAGTGGTGGATAGGCACAATGGATAGATGAACCAATGAAAGCTTTGACTCATCAAAAGAAAGATCGAGTTTGAGGAAAGTCCCACTATTTAAGTAAATTGGATGGGGTCAAAGTGCAAATTGAGGCTTAAAAAGATCGATTTGTATACTGGCACTACTAAATTATTGGTATAGAAAAGGGTTATCGGCCATTAGGTTAGAGGATCTAAAATAACCTACACTTGAGCAACACCCTATCTACATTTCAAGCTCAAGAGCTAGATAAACCTCTCACCCTACAAGAATTGAAACATGTTTAAGGAAGATGTTAAGATCCTAGGGACTAATGGAATTTTTTCAAATCTTTTATGTACCAAAGCTATTGGCCCACTATTGGAGCTTGAGAATGAGAGCAAAGAATTGAGTTTCTTACAACTCCATATGAATTGTGGGGTGATAAAACTCATTTTAAAAGAAGATGTTGGGGTCTCCTAAAAAATTAGACACCTTTGGCTATGTTGAACTATTCTTATAAGCTTTTAAACAAAACCTTTGCTCTTAAGTTGAAGAATAAGGCATAGTTCTGGAATTGGGAGGAGTAAAAAGGAATGAGAGCAAAGAATTG
>NC_141600.1:30680342-30775342 GCF_047967505.1 Dipteris shenzhenensis | reverse complement strand
CCTAGGTCAAATTCTATTTGCCACGTGTCTCAAGAGTAGACCTTAGAGAACATGTGAGTTTCATGGCAATGGAAATGAAGCTGAGAGAGGCTCCCATGAGGCTGTTTGTAGAGCATAGGCTTGCTCTTGCCTTGCTTGTGGAGTCTCAGGTTGTGAATAGTTCCTTGCTAAAGGAGCTACTCTGAAGGTTGACGCGGTTCGATGGAGTCTGCTACACAGGTGGTTGGCGATGTGTGAAGGGCTGGTCGTTGGTGATGCTTCTAGGTCATAAATGCTGCGAGTGGCTGCTTTTTGGCTCTTTGGAGGAGCCTTTGGACCTGGTTGGGTGTTCATCTATAATAGTTGCGTGGACGCTAGAGCTATTGATTGCACATTTCAAGGAGGCCCGTTGGCTACTGCTGGAGTCGAGTCTAGAAGCTTGTGGGCTACGGAAGAGCTGAGGTGATGGTTGCTGGTAGGAGCTCGCCTCTAGAGATGGGCGTTGATGCAGATGCTCGCTGGTACAAGTAGCTATGGCATGTTTGACACCGGTGCTCAATCAAAGGTGCAAGTGAGTCGAGCCGTTGACTAGCAATGGCATAGTAGACATTGAAGAGGCTACAGACGGAGCGGTTGGAGGCTTGTTGGAGGCCAGCTCATTGGTAGTGCCGGCTATGGAGTCGCTGGTCGAGCTGAGAGGCTACTGGCATTAGTCACCTCTCCTGAGCTCTACTTAAGTCGCCACTCAATGGAGGTACCTGCTGGCCTTGTATGCCTATTGCAGGCTACTGAAGGTCTCTTGAGACTATTGCTAAACGCTGGCTGAGTGAAGGCCATCAGAGTACTTGGAGTCGTGACTGAGTCGAGGCGATGCAGAAGATAAGGCTGCTAGGAGCTAGAGCCTCACATGACTTTTGGAGCCTTTGATGGAGAGTTCCCTTGGTAAGAGGCAATTGAAGGAGGCTATTCAGAGGCGCGTAGACTTGCAAGTCTTCATTTGTAGAGAAACATCTTTGTAAAAACACCTTTTGCAACAACACCTTCTTCACAGCATCATCAATCTTGAAATGTCTTCCATGGACATAGTTTCACACATAAGAACTCTCCCTAAAGGTACTATGGGTGTGCCAAATTTTATTTCTCTATACACAAAGCATGGGAAAGAAAACACTCACTAATCTACCTAGGCTTGTGGAGCACCTAAGCTCTGATACCATGAGAAAGGTCCAATATATGATCGCCACTAAGCCTAGTGCACACAAGATCAACAAAAGAACTAAGGAGGCTCAAAGCACACTAAATAAGGCATGAGAGGGAGATAGTAAATCTATGTCTATTGCAATGTGTTTTCAACAATACATGATAGGCCTCTTATATAGAGAGTGCCCTTTGAATATGAGAGTGCTCTCAACGGAAGCAAGAACGGAAGAAGGAGAGAGAGAGAGATAGAGAGCCACACAAGTTTGGTGGGTGCAGAACCACCCTAATCTTCTTTTTCATTCATTTATATATGTGTTTGAGTATTGTACATAACTGGGGTTAAGGCACAGTGACCTTTAACCCCCACAACCTCCCACTTAAAGGACAATGTGCCTTTAAGGGAGAACAACCCGTGAGCATACTATCCAATGCCCATCAATACACGACAATACTCAAACCGCTGACTAGGTAGACTCTTCGTCAGCATATCTGCAGGGTTATCATCTGTATGAACCTTGACAAGCTCTATGCGCTTGTCCTCAAGTACCTCCCTGATGAAATGGTATCTGACCTCAATGTGTTTGGTCTTTGCATGAAAGACCGGATTCCGTGCTAGCTGAATAGCACTCATGGAATCACTATGCAATGTAGGTACACCTGTATGAATCCCCAAATCTCCCACTAGCCGATCAAGCCATATAGCCTCCTTGCAACCCTCTGTGGCTGCAACATACTCAGCCTCTGTGGTAGACAAAGCCACGCACTTCTGTGCACGAGACATCCACGACACTGCACCACCTGCAAAGGTGAACACATAACCAGAAGTGGATCTCCTACTATCCACATGCCCTGCATAGTCTGAATCTGTGTACCCAAGTACACGCATGTCTCCTTTACCAAAGCAAATGCACATCTCCTTGGTACCCTTCATGTACCTCATGATGCACTTAACTGCCTCCCAATGCCTCTTTCCTGGATTAGCCATATACCGGCTAACAACTCCCACTGCAAATGCAATGTCTGGTCTAGTAGCTATCATAGCATACATAAGACTCCCAACTGCTGATGCATAAGGAACCTTGGCCATCATGGCCCTCTCCTCATCTGATTTGGGACTATCTGTATGACTCAGTTTCACATATGGAGGCAATGGAGTACTCACTGCCTTCCCCCCCTCCATATTGAAACGCTGCAATACTTTTGTAACATACTCTTTTTGTGAAAGCCAAAGGAGTTTCCTACTCCGATCACGCGTGATGCGCATACCAAGAATATGACCTGCAAGTCCCAAATCCTTCATATCAAAGGCCTCATGCAACTTGGCCTTTAAAGCATCTAGCTCATAAGTATTCTTGCTAGCCAATAGCATATCATCCACATATAGTGCCAGGATTATCAGGCTATTATCCTTAGCCCTTTTAGTGTAGAGGCAGTGATCAATTTCACTCCTTCTAAAACCCTGGGACTGAATGAAAGCATCAAACTTCTGATACCATTCTCTAGGTGCTTGCTTAAGACCATAGAGACTCTTTTTCAGCTTGCAAACTAAATGCTCTTTGCCCTTTTCTTCAAAGCCTTCCGGCTGCACCATGTAAATTTCCTCATGCAAATCCCCATGCAAGAAAGCTGTCTTGACATCCATCTGCACAAGCTCCATATCCTCTGATGCCACTAGTCCAAGCATGCATCTAAGTGTGGTCATCTTCACAACCGGAGAGAATATCTCATCAAAGTCCACACCCTTCTCTTGCTTGAACCCTTTAGCAACCAAACGGGCCTTGTATCTAGGCACATCATCACCTGTGACCTTCATTTTGTAGACCCATTTACATGGCAATGCTTTCTTTCCATGTGGCAAAGAAACCAAGTCCCAAGTCTTATTCTTCATAAGTGAACTCATCTCTGATTGCATAGCATACTCCCACTTGCGTTGATCCTCACGCATCATAGCCTCTCTGTAGCAAGAAGGCTCCCCGCAATCAGTAAGCATCACATAGTCTACCCCTGGAACAAACCTATCAGGCGGTCTAGACACTCTAGATGATCTTCTCAAGGGCATTTCAGCTTGCTGTCCCACTTGCATATCAGCCACATTTGGCTCATCATTTCCACCAATAGATGATCCATCATCTACCCTTGATTGTATACCTGTGGGAGTACTTGGTGGTACCATTTCTTGCACATTTGGTGCATGGACAGCTTGCTGTCTATCAACATATGCAGGTGGATTCACATCCTGGAAAGTGATTCTTCTCATTTCCACATCCCTCATGGGTGCCTTATGCATCTTCTTCTCATTGAAGACCACATCATGGCTGCGTATGATCTTCTTTGCTTCTGGATCCCAGAGACGATAGCCCATCTCTCCACTTTCACCATAACCTAGAAAGATGCATTTCCTAGACTTAGGATCTAGCTTCTTTCGAAGCTCTTTTGGCACATGTGCATATGCCTCACACCCAAATATACGCAAATGAGAGTAAGAGGGCTTCTTGCCACTCCATGCCTCTTCAGGAATACCACCATCCAAACTCTTACTAGGTGATCTATTGATCACATGCACTGCAGTCTTCATTGCCTCAGCCCAAAAACCACCAGAAAGACTTGCATTGGAAAGCATGCATTGCAACCTTTTTTGAATGGTACGGTTCATCTTTTCTGCAACTGGATTTTGCTCTGGAGTACGAGGGGATGTGAGCTCCCTCTTAATCCCACGTGTATCACAGAAATGCTGAAAGTCATGAGAGAGATACTCTCCACCATTATCAGTCCGTAGGCATTTAAGCGTTCTACTTGACTGATTCTCAACCAAGGCCAGCCATTTCTGAAATACCTGGAATACATCACTCTTCCGAGCTATAGCATAAGCCCACACTTTCCTAGTTGCATCATCAATGAATGTCACATAGTATTCAGCCCCGCCTAATGACCGTGTAGGCATGGGACCACATACGTCTGAATGCACCAAATCAAGCATTTCAAACTCTTTCTTTCCCCTTCTTTTATGGGCTGATTTAGTCTGCTTCCCATAGAGACAGTGCTCACAAAATTCAAAATCAGAGAAACTCAAATGCGGTACATAACCCAAACAGCATAAGAGTTTCATTCCATTCTGGCTCATGTGCCCCAACCTGCAATGCCACAAAGAAGTGCTTGGCTACGCGGTTATTGCAACAACATGATCAAATACCCCTGATACATGTAAGGGATACAAAGTCCCACACTTGGCACCCCTGGCCAAAAGCATAGAGCCCTTTTGAATTTTCCAACTTTGAAAGCCAAAAGTGGTGTGAAAACCAGCATCATCTAGCTGACCCACTGAAAGAAGTCTCTTGGTCAGCTTAGGCACATGTCTCACATGTTTCAAAACAAATGCAGACCCATTTGCAAAAGAAAACTTTATGTCACCTGCTCCCACTATGTCACATGCATAGTCATTTCCAAGATGCACACAACCTGTCTTTCCACTGTCATAAGTGGAGAACCATTCCCTATGGGGAGTAACATGGAATGAAGCACCAGAATCCAAAATCCAATCCTGAGAATATGCATCATCTGAAGTGGTAAGCAACTCTGCAGATAAAGTAGACATGAAGAGAACATCATTGTCACTATCATGTGTGACTGCATTGATCTCCTCGATCTTCACTTTTCCTTTGTCCTCCCTTGGACTCTCTTCCTTTTGATTTGCACCCCAATTTGCATTCTTTTTCTTATCCCTTTGCTCTCTTTTCAGCTTGTAGCAATCCTTTTTCATATGGCCCTTCTTGCCACAATGGTAACACTCAATGTTCCGTGCCCTGGATTTGCTACGTGACTTCACTCTTTCTTGGGACTTCCCTCTGAACTGTGATCTACCCCTTTGCACATTTAAGGCTGCATCCTGCTTGTTGCCATCCATAGACTTCCGTCTAATCTCCTCGGCCAACAAGCTACCCACAACATCATCAAATTTCAGTACTCCACCAGGTGTACGGAAGGTATCCCATGAGGATGGCAATGAACATAAGAGAAATATTGCCTTAGTCTCCGCATCAAAATTCATTTTCTGAGCCTGAAGCTGGCTGAAAATAATATTAAATTCATTCAAATGAGAAGCAATGGAGACCCCTTCCTTCATCTGCAGCTCAAACAACCTCTTCATGAGGTAAACTTTATTAGAGGCAATTTCCTTTTCATAAGTGGCACACAGTTTCTTCCACAAATCTTCCGTAGTCTGCTCATTTACTACTGTGAAATAAACTGACTCTGCAAGATGAAGTCTAATAGTAGACTTTGCTAATGCATCCAACTCATTCCAATCATCCTCAGACATATTTGCAGGCTTAGCTTCAATCCCTGCCAAGGGTTTAATCTGCTTCTTTTGAATAAGCACATCCCTTATCTGTTCTTTCCACAAAGAAAAGTTTGTCCCATCAAACTTTTTAATGCTGAGAAACTCCTTTTCAGGCATGGAAGAGGATGCCATGATGCAAATAAAGCAAAATCCCAAATGCTAGTGCCTGCAAGAGAGAATCACACCAAATACCAAGTGCACCCAAATGTGTATGCCACAATAGAGTGAAATATCACCAAAACTCAAAACTCAAAGCATCTGACTCATGTGCATATACTATGCATCCATATGAGCAAATCTGGCCCAAAAGAAAATGCCAATAAGTGCCAAATGACTCAAGCATAAACACTGTCCACTGGCATATGCATCAATAATGTCTCATCCAAGAGAGCATAGCACTATCAGTGCATCACCTGCAATGTTTCAAAGCTGTCCCTCAGCTTAAAATAGCATCCATGTGCAAAACGTCCATAAAAATAGCATCCCATAAGGCAATTTGGGCCTATCAGCGCATCCAATAAGGACCGCAATGCATCCAAATGGCCTATAAATCATCCACTGCAACCCAATGCACACCACGAATGAGCGCACACTGCTCAAACTGCAACCAGAGTGATCTGCATAAGGTATGCTCAAGAAATCATAGTCCCATGGTAATGAGCACTATTGAAAATAGAACCTGAGATGCCTCAAAACATGGGCGCCATTGCATAATCGGACTCAGCAAGAAAATCTGCAAATATCTCTCTTCTGCCAGAACTCCAAAATCCCAACCGATGAGTGAGAAATGGGAGTCAACACATCCACTGCCATGTGGCATAAATCTAAGGTTTCAAAATCTTAGTATGAAAAATGCATAACAGAGAGACGAAATCGAATACACAGAGATTTATAACTCTGAAAATCCTCCACCGAATCGTGCAAGAACTGACAGGTAGGGGTTTTTGGGCGTCCGGAACGCAATGGGACAGACGGTTTTAGAAACCGTGGTCTCAATCACTGGGTCCAACACACGGACTGAAAAACGTTTTTGGAAACAGAGCTATCTGTAAACTCCACCGGAGTGCGAATGATGAGCAACATAGAAGTTTTAGGACCTCCTGAGTCCACAGGAACTGACAGATCTGCAAATGGTTGCTCCAAACTTGAGTTCCAACACCCGGGCAAAAAACGCAGAAACTGACACAGTGAGTAAGAAATCCAATGAAATGATCCCGGATTCAAGAATAAAGGTGTTTCCAGGCTCCTAAAGTAATGTGGACACCAAAAGCAAG
Source organism: Dipteris shenzhenensis (assembly GCF_047967505.1). Lineage (NCBI taxonomy): Eukaryota > Viridiplantae > Streptophyta > Polypodiopsida > Gleicheniales > Dipteridaceae > Dipteris > Dipteris shenzhenensis. The sequence continues at coordinate 30,768,553 of NC_141600.1, read as the reverse complement.
CAATAGTTGCCTCTACAAGTCAATACGCAGTCTCTGTCATCGAACGGAACAGGGAAAAGCTCAAAAAACGACTTTTTCTTTGAAAGCTCTTAATAGGATCTCAAAACCACTTCGCAAAGCCAAAGTGACTTTTCCAAAGGTTCCTCCAAGGTCTCTGCACACTTGGATGCAAGTAAAGTCACCCACAAAGCTTCCCACAGAGCTTCTCCTTCCTCCCACAGAGCTGCTGAGCTTCCAAGCATTCACGCACGCTCAGCTAAATCACCTGGGCTCTGATACCAGTTGAGAGCGCTCTCAACGGAAGCAAGAACGGAAGAAGGAGAGAGAGAGAGATAGAGAGCCACACAAGTTTGGTGGGTGCAGAACCACCCTAATCTTCTTTTTCATTCATTTATATATGTGTTTGAGTATTGTACATAACTGGGGTTAAGGCACAGTGACCTTTAACCCCCACAGAATAGTCAACACTTGTGTGATCCTCTCATCCACATCTCTCCTTGTGGATATCCTCAATCCACATCTCCACATCATGTAGTCCACATCTTAGGGTGGCTACTTTAATACATTTCTTATCACATACCTTCGCCCTTTAATCTATGTGCTCATGGCACCATATCTCAACACTTCATTTTGTCAACATAGAATAAATCTCAAACTGGATGCAGTTCCAAATGTCCAACGGAGATATAGGATGAATCCCAACTATGCAAAGCAAGTGAAAGAAGAGTTGGAGAAGCTCATGCAAGTGGGGTTTATCTATCCCTTGGATCACGTTAGTTGGTTATCTCCCATTGTAATAGTTCCTAAGAAAAATGGAAAGCTGCACAGTGCGGACTTGTGTTGATCATAGAAAGTTAAATGCAACTACCATTATTGATCCTTTTCCATTACCTTTCTGTGACACTATGTTAGATACTATTGCAAGTCATGAAATATATAGTTTTCTTGATGAACTTTGGCTTAAAGAATGCTCCACCAACCTTCCAAAAGTGGATTCAAGAAGTATTTGCAGAGTATCTTACCTCTTTTATGAGGGTTTTTCTTTGATGATTTCTTAGTTTTTGGCTTGGCATACCAACTCAATATGTATCATGTCACCACCCTTGTCCAAAATCTAGGGTATGCGAGGAAAAGGTCCTTTTTGAATATGGATGTATTTCTTGTAAAAAATTCAAATATGCAAGGGAAAAATATGAAAATAGCATGTCCCCCCTATCACAAAATATATGGTATATACCTTGAAAATAATGCAAGATTTTAACATTTGTACATATTTTTCATAATGTGTGATGCTCAAGGGGGGGGGTCTTTTGGATGAGGGGAGGAGTAAAACAAAAAATACACTAAAATATGAAAACCTCTCTTAGTTGAAATTAATGTGATTTTTTCATGTGTTACCTAAATTTCAAGGCATAAAGACATATTTAAAGCTCTTTTGGTGTAGAACAGAACCATGCTAATTTGATTAATTTGTACTCATAGCATATTGTTAAATTCATCTCATACTCAAGATTTTGATTGGTATTCTTAAAAAGGGAGTTGGCACCCCAGGGTTTTTGGTAAGAGGAATAAGCATCTTGACCAACTCAGATTATCCTTTGAGAATTGTCAACTGGCATGGTAGAGCCTTAATCTAGCAAAGTGTACATTTGCTATCAAAAGGGGAGTTCTACTGAGGCATATTATTTTAGAGGATAGTATGGAAACTAACCCTAGAAAGGTATATGTGATATAACAAGCTTTGCCTCCAAAGAATGTAAAGCAATTATCTAGGTTTATAGGTCAAGTTAAAGGGCACAATCAATTTTTGAGGTATCTTTCTGAGGTTTGCTCTACGTTCACAAAGTTAACATGAGAATCGAGGAAGTATGTGTGAGCAGCAAGCTTTTGATGTTGTTAATAAGAAAATGTTGGTAATAGCTCCAATTCTCTAGCCTCTAGATTGGTCCTTACCTTGTGATGTATTCTCTAGCCTCCAGATTTGTCCTTACCTTTTAATGTATTTGTGGGTGCATTGGATGGAGCAGTTCTAATGCAACAAAAACATAAGAAATGGTTCCAACCTGTCTCCTATGCTAATAGAGTCCTATCAAAAGTAGGAAAGAACTATGGTGTCACTAAAAGGGAGGCATTGGGAATGGTTTATGCTTTGCAGAAATTCACGCATCCTCATTGGAAACAAGGTGGTATTTCATGAAGACCACCAAGCATTGATTTATTTGGTAAGTAAGCCCCAACTAATTGGTAGGCTTGCGAGATGGATGCTTCTTTTACAAGAGTTTGATTACACAGTGATCCATACACCTAGAAAACAACATTTAGTTGTAGATTATTTGAGTAGACTGACTTTCGGCGAAGATCCGACTAGCATTCCAAATCAGTTACCTGATGTAGAACTCTTTATGGTTCAGCTTAAAGATCTTACAGCCTGGTATGATAACATGTTTTTTTTCCTCACGAATGGTTTAATTCTTGACTCATTGAATAGACTGTTGAGATATCGAGCTCCACTCACGATATGCCAGGGTGACTGTTGTGCATTTATGTCACTTGTTAGCTGGAGATGCGGTTGGTACACCGCCCACGAATAATAGCTGGATGACAGCTATCCTTATCTACACTAGTTCGTGGCTCACTTAGTATGCCACCTTAGTTAGTTGAGTTTGGTTTGAGACCCACATATAGGGTTCTTCTATTTCTTTGTATTAGAGTTCTTTTGCCTTACACAACTAAGAAGAGGAAAACTGTTTTCAGCCTCCACCTTCGTGTGTATTCCCCCATTGTGCATGTGAGAAAGCCTCAAGTGAGACTCCTTCCCTCTCTCCCACAATCTTCACATGGTATCAGAGCCTTGTTCATGGTAAGGAGCTCAAGAAAGCAAGCCAAGTTCGTGGTGTCCTAGTAAGAGGACAAGTGTTGCTTTCCTATTTCGAGTTTGGGAGCAAATCTCTGCAAGTAGCACAGCCAGAAGTGCAGGAGTGCACTGTTTCAGATTGAGACGCCCTTCGCGGTGTGGCGAGAGCACAGTATATGCTGCGGGGCCGTTTCGGGGCCCGTTTCGAAGGCGGAAGTTCTTCGCAGGCACTCAGAAAAAGGCCCTGTTTTTTTGCTGTGCGACCACTGCGTGGCTAGTCGGTGGAAAGGTGCCGCAGAAATTGCATCGTATGCCTGTGTGCAGAGATATTGGGAGTTGCAGATTCATGCCTATTGCCTGTTGATGCAAAATCGTCACTAGGAAGTGACTGTGTGGTGAAATACCACTCTCGTCGGTTTTGCAGATCTGCCTGTGTGAGGCAAAAGCTGTGTTTTTTACAGTGACAGAATATTTTGCAGTGTTCTGTAATGGCCTCTGATTCTCTTTCGCAGATTGTCACTGAAAAGCTTGACAAGAACAACTTCCAGGCATGGAAGTTTAGAATGACGAATTTCTTGATGGGAAAAGGCTATTGGGAATTCATTACAGGAAATGAAGAAGAACCTGTTCTTCCTAATGTTCCCACTCAACAGGAAATGCAGGCATTCAAAGGATGGCATGAGAGAGCCAGGAAAGTTATGTACTGGCTGTCTATTAGTATTTCGGACTCCATGATTGTGCATATTCAGGATGCAAATATGCCAAAGGAGGCATGGGATACTTTGGCAAAAATGTATAGCACAAATACGCAAGCCAGGAAAATGCAACTCAAACAGGAGTTGCACAATGTGCAGAGAGAAAATTTGAGCATAAATGACTACCACATGAAAGTGAAGAAAATTGCAGATGCACTTGCTTCCATTGGGTCGCCAGTGGATGATGATGATTTGGTTTTTGTGACCTTGAATGGTCTAGGAAAGGATTATGCACAGTTCCGGACATCCATTGCCGTCCGTGAAAACTTTCCTGATTTTGAGGAGTTGATTGCTCTTCTAATTTCTGAAGAGCAGAGAAATGGGGGTGCATCTTCTTCAGCAGGAACTTCAAAAGAAACTGTCTTCTACTCAAATGCTGGCAAAGGTAGAGGCAGAGGTAGAAGAGGCTGATCTGCAGGCCGTGGTAGAAATCAGAATATGCAGCAAATGCAAGAAAACCAGTCCTATGCAGGAGGACGTGGTAACTCTAGAGGCAGGGGGAGCCAAAGAGGCCGTGGTGGATGGCAGAGAAGCCAAAATGCAAACAGCAATGTTGAATGCTACTATTGTGGCAAAATGGGTCATATGGCTAAAGACTACTACAAAAAGCAGAATGACATTATGAGTGGAAAATTGCAGCAAGGCAATTATGCATCCTCTAGTAGACAGGGCGATGACAGAAATGAGCATTTGTTTATGGTGCAGCATATGACAAATTCTGTAACAAGTGCAGAAGAAAGCAATGATGTGTGGTATGTTGACTCGGGTGCGTCAAACCACATGACAGGTTACGCTGAATGGATGTAGGATGCAAGAAAAATGGAAAAACCAGGATTTGTGGAGACTGGTGATGATACTGCACATCCTATTGTGCAGATTGGCAAAATTCCTTTGTCTATGCAGGATGGGAAAAAGAAATACTTGTCTGATGTATTTCATGTCCCGAACATCACCAAGAACCTGGTTTCTGTTGGTCAAATGGTTGAGCAAGGCTTGCAGGTTAGATTTAATCCTCATGGATGCTTTGTTGAGGATATGAAAAATAATGGTCGCTTGATAGCAAAAGGAAAGAAAAAGGGCAGGATGTTTACGTTGGATGCAGACATGCCTGAATTGAGTGCAGCAATGTTTGCACATGGGACCGGTGTAGTTGCAGATATTGATATCTGGCACAAACGCATTGGTCATGTTAATATACAGCGACTAAAATCAATGCAAGCCCAAAATATTGTTGCAAGATTGCCTAAATTCAAGGTTGCAGAAATGCACAAGGTTTGTGAAGCCTGTCAATTTGGGAAACAGGCAAGGAAACCTTTTCCTAGGCATGTTCAAGAGAGTAAAAAGCCATTGGAATTAATCCACTCTGATGTGTGGACTACAAAAGCTGCATCTATTGGAGGCTGTCACTATTTTGTCACATTTATTGATGACTTCAGCAGAAAACTGTGGGTGTATTTTATGAAAAAGAAAAGTGAAGTGTTTGGGCACTTCAAAGCTTTCAAAGCTATGGTTGAAAAAGAAACAGGCCTTCAAATAAAATGCCTAAGGTCAGATGGAGGGGGAGAGTACCTCTCAAATGAGTTTGCAAGGTTCTTGCAGGAGCATGGTATAAAGCAGCAATATTCATGCAGTCATACCCCACAGCAAAATGGAATTGCAGAAAGAAAAAACAGGCATATTGGAGAGGTATCTCGGGCTATGCTAAATGAAAAAGATCTACCAGATTATTATTGGGCTGAAGCAGTTGCTACAGCAGTCTATATAATGAACAGGACTCCCACTGCAGCAATACATGGCATGATGCCAGAGGAGATGTATACTGGTAGGAAACCAGATATTTCTCATTTGAAGATTTTTGGTTGCATTGCCTATGTCCATGTGCCAGATGAGTTGAGGTCCAAGTTGGATCCAAAAGCTGAGAAGTGCGTCTTTATTGGTTATTCTCTGTAGCAGAAAGGGTATAGATGCTATAACCCTTCTACACGTAAGTTCACAGTGAGCAGAGATGTTGTTTTTGATGAGATGAGCAGCTGGTATAAACCAGTAAATGTGATGATTGATGTAGATGCACAAAATGGTAATGCTGCACAGAATGCACAGCAGCAATCACAAAATATCAGTGGACCTGGAGTGTCCTCTACCAGTGGTTCACATACTTCGCCATGGACAGGCAGATTGAGATCAGGAGAATCCCCTCAAAGCAATGCAGAGAGTGGTATGCAGGTATCACGAAAAGGAAAAGAGAAGGTAGATCAGCCCATGTATGATGTGAATGCAGGTCACTCTTGTGTGGATGGTGAATCCAGTGGCTCAGAACAGAGCATTGATGATGAGTTGGGTATTCCTTCTGTTGTTACACCTGGAGTAAGGAAGACCAGGGATGTTTTGAGAGCACCTGGAAGTGAGCCTATTTTGTGCAGGTCTACCAGGGTTAGGTATCCTGTGGATAGGCTGAAATATGATGGATTTACAGCCATTCACTATGCCTATATGGTCAAAGTGATACAGGAACCAGAACCCACTTCTTTTGAGCAAGCCATGGGAAATGAAAAATGGGAGAAAGCCATGGATGAAGAAATGGATGCCTTGGATGCTAATGCTACATGGGAATTGGTGCCTTTGCCTAAAGGCAAGAATGCAATTGGTTGTAAGTGGGTTTATAAGATCAAGCACAATGCAGATGGTTCTGTGAATAGATACAAGGCAAGATTAGTTGTCAAGGGGTATGCACAGACATATGGCATTGATTATGAAGAAACTTTCAGCCCGGTTGCAAGGATGGCAACCGTAAGAGCAGCCATTGCTATGGTTGCATCAAAGGGATGGTCTTTACATCAGATGGATGTAAAGAATGCCTTCTTGCATGGTGATTTGCAAGAAGAGGTCTTTATGGAGCAGCCAGCAGGTTATGTTCATGCCACTCATCCTGAGTTTGTTTGCAGGTTGAAGAAAGCCTTGTATGGCTTGAAGCAAGCACCTAGAGCATGGTCTGACAAGATAGGACAGTATCTTGTCACTATTGGCTTTCAGATTTCCAAGGCAGATTTCTCACTCTATGTGAGAAAAACAGAGAAAGGGATTATGCTGCTGGTCATTTATGTTGATGATTTGATATCACAGGTGATAGTGATGAAGATATCCCTCATGTGAAAATGCTATTGAGGCAGAAGTTTGAGATGAAGGATTTGGGAGAGCTGCGTTATTTCTTGGGCATTGAGGTGATTAGATCACCAAGTGGGATACAGCTCTTGCAGAGGCAGTATGGATTGGACATGCTGTCCAAATATGGGATGACAGGCTGTAAGCCTATTTTAGTTCCTTTGGAGCAGAATGTGAAGCTGAGCGCAGATGCAGGTGAGCTTCTAGAAGACCCTACTATGTACAGACGCATAGTAGGAAGTTTGATTTACATGACTATTACCAGGCCAGATTTGAGCTATGCTGTTGGGTTGGTAAGTCAGTTTATGCAGGCTCTAAGGAAACTGCATTTGGATGCGGCTAGACGCATACTCAGGTATGTGAAGTCCACATTGCAGTATGGACTATTTTATGAGGCTGGGGTTCAGATACAGTTGCATGGATACACTGATGCTGATTGGGCTGGTAGTGTTTCTGATAGACGATCTATCAGTGGATATATGTTCTCTTTTGGGAGTGCTGCAGTCACTTGGAGCAGCAAGAAATAGCCTACAGTTGCCTTGTCGAGCACAGAGGCTGAGTACAGGGGTGCAACAATGGCTGCATGTGAGGTAGCTTGGTTGCATAAGCTACTCTATGATATGCATCAGTCTACAGATGGGCCAGTTGTCATTTACTGTGACAACATGAGCAGTATACACTTGGCAAAGAAAGGTTTTACTAGGTCTTATTGATCTAGTTTATGTCAGCACAGAGGATCAAGTAGCTGACATATTCACGAAAGCATTGGGCGCAGAGAAGCTGCGCAAGTTCAGAGACCTGCTTGGTGTGCAGGAATTGGGATTGAGCTCGAGGGGGAGTGTTGAGATATCGAGCTCCACTCGCGATATGCGAGGGTGACTGTTGTGCATTTATGTCACCGACTTGTTAGCTGGAGATGCGGTTGGTACACCGCCCACGAATAATAGCTGGATGACAGCTATCCTTATCTACACTAGTTCGTGGCTCAGTTAGTATGCCACCTTAGTTAGTTGAGTTTGGTTTGAGACCCACATATAGGGTTCTTCTATTTCTTTGTATTAGAGTTCTTTTGGCTTACACAACTAAGAAGAGGAAAACTGTTTTCAGCCTCCACCTTCGTGTGTATTCCCCCATTGTGCATGTGAGAAAGCCTCAAGTGAGACTCCTTCCCTCTCTCCCACAATCTTCACATAGACACCAAAGAAAGAAACTTGTCTTACAAAGCAAGCCTTTCTTGGTAATTGCTAGTGTTCTTTATCACCGGGGAATCGATCAGGTGATTAGAAGATGTGAACAAAGTCATGAGTAAGAAGCAGTGCTAGCAGAGGCTCATGGAGGATTTGCCAAAGGACATTTCTTAGAAGAGATAATAGGAAGGAAAATTATGCAAGCCAGTCTTTGGTGGCCCACAGTCTTGAAGGATGCTCACCAATATGCAAAGGCCTATTTGCCTTGCCAAAGAGATGATCGACCCTTGGATGCTGATAGAATTAGCCCCATTTCAAAAATGGGTATTGGACTTTGTAGGCCCCATTAAACCACCTGCAAAATATAGTGGTAACCCAGTATATCCTTGTGGCAACTAACTATTACACAAAATGGGTGAGGCATTGGCACTTAAGGACAATAAGTCTAAGAGTGTAGCATGGCTCCTTTATCACAACATTGTAGTGAGATTGGGGTACCCATTGAGATTGTTTCTGATTGGGGTTCAGATTTCATTAATAAGACAATCAAAATATTAACTAAGATATATATGGTACTACATAAGAAATCAACAGCCTATTATCCACAAGGGAATGGTCAGGTTGAAAGCTCCAATAAAATCATGAAGAAGATTTTCAGGAGAGTAATAGTAGATAATCCAAGTGATTGGGATCAAAAATTGGATTCAATGTTATGGGCCCTAGGAACAGCTTACAAGGTCAATACAGGTATGACCCCTTTCCGATTGGTTTATGGGTGTGAGGCTATTGTACCTATGGAGTTTATTACATGTACTCTCAAGGTAGCTATAGAGCACCTTCAAGGATTCAATTAAGTATAGCCTTGAGCAATTGCTAAATTAGATGAAGACAGGGTGTTGGGTTCATACACCTCTGACATAATTCAAAAGCGAAGGAGAGCTTGGATTAACCAAAATATTAAATTGAAGTTGTTCAGGAAGGGAGACTTAGTTCTCATGTTCAATACAAAATTGACGAAAATGCCAAGAAAGTTTTAGTTGAGGTATGATGGTCCTTTCAGAGTGGTAGATTTGTTTGAGTAGGGAACTTTTCAACTCACTAATTTACGTGGCAATATTTTTATGACACCTATGAATGGGTTTTGCTTAAAACCTTATGTTGGACTGGACCCACCAAGTCCAAAAGTTGTGAACATAAAAGGATCTCAGGATGCCACTACAGGTTTGATTCAAGTGGAAGAAAGGAGCTAGAATTGAATCCGACCACCATCTGACTTAGATCCATAGAACCACAGAAGAGAGATATTTATAGATTGTCTTGTCGAGTTTGATTGTGCAGTGACGCCCATGTTTTGAGACATCTGAGGTTCTATTTTCAATAGCGGTCATTGCCGTGGGACCATGATCTCTTGGATATCCCTTATGCAGATCACTTTGGTTACAGTCTGCTGAGTCATGTGTGCTCATTTGTGGTTTGCATTGGGTTGCAGTGGATGTATTACAGGCCATTTGGATGCATTGCGATCCTTGTTGGATGCATTGATTGGCCCAGATTGCCTTGTGGGACGCTTTATTGATGGACGTTTAGCACACAGATGCTATTTTATGCTGAGGGATAGCTTTGACATATTGCAGTGGATGCACAGGTTGTGCTATGATCTCTTGGATGAGACATTATTGATGCTTATGCCCATGGACGGTGCTTATGCTTGAGGCATTTGGCTCTTATTGGCATTGGGTTTGCCATTGTTTTGTCATTGCGGGTTGATATTTTCTTTTCTGCCAAATTTAATCATATGGATGCATAGTATATGCACATGAGTCAGTTGCATTTTGATGCTTTGAGCCTTGAGTTTTGGTGACACTATCCTTCATTAAGGTAGACATATTGCATGCACCTAGTATTAGGTGTGATTTCTCTCTTGTAGGTACTAGCATTTGGGATTTTGTTTTATTTGCATCATGGCATCCTCTTCCATGTCTGAAAAGGAGTTTTTTAGCATTAAAAAGTTTGATGGGACAAACTTTTCTTTGTGGAAAGAACAGATAAGGGATGTGCTTATTCAAAAAGAAGTAGATTAGACCCTTGGCAGGGGTTGAAGCTAAAGCTAAGATATGTCTGAGGATAATTGGATTGAGTTGGATGCAAATACATTCAGGTTAGGTACCATTTTATCAGGGAGCTACTTGAGGACAAGTGCATAGAGCTTGTCAAGGTCCATGCAGATGATAACCCTACAGATATGTTGACAAAGAGTCTACCTAGTCAGTGGTTTGAGTATTGTCATGTATTGATGGGCATTGGATAGTATGCTCATTGGTTGTTCTCCCTTAAAGGAACATTGGCCTATAAGTGGGAGGTTGTGGGGGTTAAAGGCCATTGTACCTTAACCCCAATTATGTAATATACTCAAATACATATATATATATATGGATGACATAGAAGATTAGGGTGTTCTGCACCCACCAAAACTTGTGTGACGCTCTCTTATGGCTCTCCCTCTCTCTCTCACCTTCGTCCATTACACTTCCATTGTTGAGAGCTCTCAATGCATGTTTCCCTACTATTTAAAAATGGTTGGAATAAATAAAAACTGAATTCTTGAATGAACTACAATACATTGTTGAGGGGTAGGTTATGTTGCAAGTGGATTCTGGACAATATTATACTTAAAGAGAGAATCCACACACTAGAAAATGTTGAAAAGCAACTGCAATCGATGGTTGAGAAGGTGGGTGACATTTTTATGTCTAGTATAGACATCCAAGACTTAAAAATACAGCTGATGGAAGCCTCACAACAATTGTGGATGAATATAAAAAATAGGGCACAAGTTGTTGCAAAATGGCCTTATGAAGCTTTTGCTTCTACCACATATACGTATGAGATTATGGATAAGGAAATACAACAATTGTAGTACAAATCGAAACATGCCCTAGGGGAAAGCTCACTATAGGCTGAAGACACATCTGATGCCTTCACCACTCCAAAGTCAAGACTTCATTTTTCTTTGGAGCAGGAAGCGAAGAAGACAAATGATGTCTTACTGATGATGATCCCCACAAGGCTGCAGATTTACATATGAGCATGGAAAAGGGAGACACAGCACAGCTTGATGGTGATGATACAATTGAATTGGAACACACTCCATGCTCCAAAGTCACCAATGAGGCTACCAGTGTAGTAGACAAGCAAGCTATCAAGGAAAGCATTGATCTCAAATGTTCCCAGACCATAGACCTCAAATGTATGAAGGAGTACTTAATCTAAAGGGTTCGTGTCTCCCAATTTTTGAAAAATCCTCTCCACTAGAAGAAGCTATCAAGGAAAGCATTGATCTCAAATGTTCCCAGACCATAGACCTCAAATGTATGAAGGAGTACTTAATCTAAAGGGTTCGTGTCTCCCAATTTTTGAAAAATCCTCTCCACTAGAAGTGCCAGGTGTCAAGGGGTATTTTGGCATTTAGCCTAAGTCATAGGTTAGGCATATAAGTCCTAGGAAGATCATGGGCCAATAGTAATATGTGTAACTATTAGTAGGAACCAAGAAAGTAGTTATAACTGCCTTTTAGCATGTGTTTGGAACTTGTAGTCTAAATCATGATACTTTTACTACAGTCTGGCAGTATGAAGACTATGTATATCTTTTGGGTAACTTCTATGTGGATACTGGGTATTATTCGACTGGTTCTTAATGAAAAGGATGTATCTTTCTACAGTTGCTTCAAGAGTGTTCTTTAATGCAAATTGTCTATCCTGATCATGACTTGTCTTTCTGACCATGATTCGACTGTTTGTACTTTTACTAGTTGTCTATTAATGGTTGGAAGATCTAGTGAATGAATATTCAAGGTAGAATGTACCCTGAACATGGACTCCCCATTCTAATGTAAGGTGGGCATGAACATGTTAATGTGCTACACTTTAAGGTTGTTAGCATGTATTAAATAGAACATCTAGCTAGGATATGAAAAAGAATATATCTTTGCTTTGAAATTTTAGATCATAATCATGTAAGTGTTGAAAGTTAATATATATGTGCTTTGAGATTCCAAATCACAATCATGCAAGCACATGTTATATGCCACTGACTGTACTCCATGCACACATTCCTTATCAAATTCAAGATTACTTAACAATAGCTTTCAATTTTAGAATAGTTTCAAAGTAGTGAAGAAGAAATTTCATGGAGTCATGAAGATCATGTGGGCCACATGCAAAATTTAGTTGAATTCTAAGGGATACTTGTATGATTTTCCCAAAGAAGAAGAAATACAAAATACAAAATCCTAGCTAATGCTAGAGGATGATGCTTGCTTAAGCATCAAGATGAACAAGCTAATTGCTAACCTTAAAAATCACACAACGACAAGCGACAGGGCCAATAGAACAAAATTGGAATGATACAGAGAGGATAAGCATGGCCTCTATGCAAGGATGACAAGTGACAGGGTCAATAGAACAAAATGAGCTATCAATTTTTTATAGAAGGCTTTGACACTGATTTGGGCTAGAAAATCCTTAAATCTAGCAAGTTCTAGAGAGGAAATCTGAGAAGGTTATGACAAAAATGTCATGAGGACCACTAATTAGCATGCTAGTGCTAATAGAGGATGCCCTAACAAATATTAAGGATAATGCTTGCATATGAATTATGAAGTACTTGGCTGGTCAGTTATTACAACAACATGATCAGACACCCCTAATACATGTAAGGGATCGCCCTTCTGAATTTTCCAACATTGAAAGCCAAAATTGGTATGAAAACCAGCATCATCTAGCCGACCCAGTGAAATGAGACTCTTGGTTAGCTTAGGCACATGTCTCACAATTTTTAAAACAAATGCAGACCCATTTGCAAAAGAAAACTTTATGTCACCTGCTCCCACTATGTCACATGTATAGTTATTTCCAAGATGCACACAACCTGTCTTCCCACTGTTATATGTCGAGAACCATTCCCTATGGGGAGTAACATGGAATGAAGCACCAGAATCCAAAATTCAATCTTGGGAATATGCAACATTTGAAGTGGTAAGCAAGTCTGCAGGTAGACTAGACATGAAAAGAATGTCATTGTCACTATCATCAGTGACTGCATTGATCTCCTCGATCTTCATTTTCCTTTGTCCTCCCTTGGACTCTCTTCCTTCTTATTTGCACCCCAATTTGCAGCCTTTTTCTTATCCTCTTGCTCTCTTTTGAGTTTGTAGCAATCCTTTTTCATGTGGCCCTTCTTGCCACAGTGGTAACACTCAATGTTCCATGCCCTGGATTTGCTACGAGACTTCTCTCTTTCATGGGACTTCCCATGAGCTGTGATTTGCCCCTTTGCACATTTAAGGCTGTATTCTTTTTGTGCATCCACTGCAATATGTCAAAGCTATCCCTCAGCATAAAATAGCATATGTGTGCTAAACGTCCATCAATAAAGCATCCCACAAGGCAATCTAGGCCAATCAGTGCATCTAACAAGGATCACAATGCATCCAAATGGCCTGTAAGGCATCCACTGCAATCCAATGCAAACCCTAAATGAGCACACACGGCTCAACAGACTGTAACCAGAGTGATCTGCATAAGGTATATCCAAGAAATCATGGCCCCACAGCAATGACCGCTATTGAAAATAGAACCTCGGTCAAAACGTGGGCGTCACTGCACAATCAAACTCAGCAAGACAATCTATAAATATCTCTCTTCTACCACAACTCCAAAATCTCATCCAAGGATGGAGTAGGAGCCAGTCAAACCTTGCATTTCTTTGCAAAAAATGAACCTTAGGAAACTTAACCTTAGCCAAAATGCCACATGGCAATCAATGACAAGCTCTTAGAAACTTTGAGAAATTTCCTTCAAAGAGACGATGGAAAAACACAAAGAATCACAACTCCTTTGATTCTTCATGGAATAGCAAGCATCTTTGTAGACATATGTTTCAGGCAATCCCAGATCCAACGGGATAGACAGCTCTACAAATGGAGGCCAGATGTTGAGTTTCCACTCACACAAAAAATGACGGAATGAAGACGTTGGAGTAGACAAAGCTTCACTACAGCTTCAGAACTTCACGGAATCGAAAATATCTTCATAGGTAGAAGTTTTGGACTACTCTAAATCAACTCAAAATGTTTGAACTACAAATGGCGGCCTGGATATGGATATCCAACACACGAAATCCATGCAGAAAATTGAATTTCATCACTTTTTGTAGGAGCTGTAACTTTTCACTGAAAACTCGAATGATAGAGATATTAAAACAAAAATGAAGTACTCAAAGTCTTCTACAACTTTTCTTTAGATCTCAAGGCAAGATTCAGCCTCTAGAGAAATATATCTTCATCACAAGACTCTCAGGTCTAAAATAGACTGTCTTTTTCCCTCCGAAAGCACCTACTGGCTTGCAAAAAACCACTCAGAGAACTTTCCAAAAGTTTCTACAAGGTCTTTGCACATCAGGATACAGGTAAAGACACCCAACTGAGCTTCTCCTTCCTCCCACAGAGCTGTAGTAGTAGACTCTGGGCTCCAGGCTCACACCCAGGCTCAGCTAGAACACCCACGCTCTAATACTAGTTGAGAGATCTCAACAATGGAAGCGGAATGGAAGAAGGTGAGAGAGAGAGGGAGAGCCAGAAGAGACAATCACACAAGTTTTGGTGGGTGCAAAACACCCTAATCTTCTATGCCATCCATATATATATGTATTTGAGTATTGTACATAATCGGGGTTAAGGTACAGTGGCTTTTAACCCCCACAAGCATGTTGGACAGACACACTATTTTGCTCTCTCAATCTGCTCCTCTTTTTGAGACTTGTATGCAGTATACTCGGTCTTCACTACTTCCAATTCTTGCCTCGTTGCTTCAAACTATTTGTGCTCCTTCTTATGCATGGCAGCCTGCTGTAGCAATTCATCTTTGTTCGCCATCTGCAATGCCTGCAACAATTGAAAAGAAAATGTTGCCCCAACACCACTTCGTTGATCATGAAACATGGCATGCTCAACCTCCTTAATGGAAATAGTTCGAGATGGCATGTACTCAAACCTACGTCAGAAGATGGTATGCTCAATTTTTGTAGGGCTGGCACGACGGCGGCCTTCATGGTACAAGAATCCTCCTATACTAGAGCAATGGCGTTTTTCACCTTCAATTCCAGCAGTTGATTGCAGTAGCTCGGACCCCCAATGGGTGTATCACACAAGGCATCAGATAGTGGTGTGCCGAATCCTACCACATATGCCTCATTGGTGTTGTATTTAATGGCCTTGTAGTCATTGAAAGACTGCCACTTCCGTTTGTCTTCAAGGACATCACATTTTGCTTTTGTTTGAAGCTCTTTATGCAGCTCTAGAATTCCTCTCATCAACACGAAAGATCATTTACTGTAACCATAGAGAGTGGAGATGAATG
Source organism: Dipteris shenzhenensis (assembly GCF_047967505.1). Classification (NCBI taxonomy): domain Eukaryota; kingdom Viridiplantae; phylum Streptophyta; class Polypodiopsida; order Gleicheniales; family Dipteridaceae; genus Dipteris; species Dipteris shenzhenensis. The sequence continues at coordinate 30,753,180 of NC_141600.1, read as the reverse complement.
GACCCACCTTGGAGTGGCTATTCATCTGTGACAGATCATTGCGATTGACCTCTGCCATTAGTTTTGCATAGATCCAATTTGTCCATGAGATCTTGCATCCCTTTTCTACAACCCTCAGAATGCAATAGCTATCTCTAGACATGGAATTAGTCTTCACCAACAATTGCACTCATTCCACGTATGATTCAAGTTGCTACATACAAAACACATAATCAACATTGTACAAGAGAAAGTAGTTCTTTGCTGTTGCTCGAGCCCGAACTCTCGAATCATGTCGGCTTCCGCATGCTTCTCATAGGAAATTTCTTCATCGACTAAGGGGAGCTTGAAAACATGCGAGGTCAATCCTAGATTCACTATCAAATCAGATAGGAGTTTGCCCCCTACCTGGTGCAGTTGCCCTTACTACTCTAGTGCATTAGGTTGAGCTTTCCACATATTCCATTGCAAGTTGGCATGATTGAGCAGCCCTATCATCTTTAGCCAATGGATATTATTCTGCAAATCAAGTGAAATGCTAAAAGTTTTAAAAGAACCTTATACCAATTGCTTCTTGCAAGGTGATACTACTAGCTCCTCCCTTGGTTCTTCATCTGGCAATGCATGTGCAATAGGAGTTGGATCCGGTAGCTCTTTGATCTAGGGCTTTTACAGAGTGGTTGTTGTGCTGACCTCGCTTGTGACCCATTTCATGCTGTTGCTCTATTGTTGCCCCTTGTAAAAGGTACTTTGAATGGCATGCAAGCTCTTAGCTATTGAGCGTATGTGGGGATGGTACTGAAACCTTGCCCATGTAGGTGCCGAGAGGCGATGAACATAGCACTTGAGCTGTCTATTCAAGGTGAAGTTTAGCTCAAGTGAAGTGGCAGAAGGGGAATATGCATGTAGAGTTGGGCACAGTCCACCGTTCGAAGCCACCACCCACGAGTACTAGGTGGAGGACGACACTCACTATACTCACTGGTCGATGCAAAATTTGACGGTGTTGATTGATACAAGACAAATACCTCGTACCCACTTGCACTTCAGTAGACATAATTGTCATGCATGATATATATTGGAACGGTTAGATAGTCGGACGATACAAGTCAGATAGTTAGATGACAATCGAAGAGTCGGATACCAATCTAATAGTTGGATATACCAATCGGGTAGTTAGATCATAGTCAGAGAGTCAGATACCAATCTGATAGTCAGATATCAGTCAGGGAGTCGAATCACAGTCGGAGAGTTGGATACTAGGTGGATGGTCAAAGAGGAGTTAGATTCTTGTGGGACTCCACCTAGTAGTCCAATTAAGTTAGCCAAGCCTTGGTCTCTGCTAGACCAAATCAGATTACATTCAAACCATCCCAAAAGGAGGTTGGAGTGAGATCAGCAGATTTGCATCCAATTCAAAACCTGCTATTGGCGATTGAATTGTGTTTGGATATCATGAGAAGAACAAAAATCTTTCCTCTATAGTTGAGTATGACTGAAAGGTGCAGAAGAAAATCATACTCCATTAGGCAACATCACGTCAAACCTGATATCTGGACTTCGATCCAATAGAGGTCAACTTTGCAAATACGGCAAACTGGTAGTGTGGTTCTATGAATCCGAGTCAGCAGATGGTGGTCGGATTTGATTCTGGCTCCTTTCTTCCACTTGAATCACACCTATAGTGGCATCCTGAGATCCTTTTATGTTCACAACTTTTGGACTTGGTTGGGATGGGTCCAGTCCAACATAAGGTTTTAAGCAAAACCCATTCATAGGTGTCATAAAAATATTGCCACGTAAATCAGTGAGTTGGAAAGTTTCCTACTCAAACAAATCTACCACTCTAAAAGGACCATCATATCTCAACTAAAACTTTCTTGGCATTTTCGTCAATTTTGTATTGAACATGAGAACTAAGTCTCCCTTCCAGAACTTCAATTTAATATTTTGGTTAATCCAAGCTCTCCTTCGCTTTTGAATTATGTCAGAGGTGTATGAACTCAACACCCTGTCTTCATCAGATTTAGCAATTGCTCAAGGCTATACTTAATTGAATCCTTGAAGGAAATTCGGTGCTCTACACCTACCCTGAGACTTCACGTCATAAACTCCATAGGTACAATAGCCTCACACCCATAAACCAGTCGGAAAGGGGTCATATCTATAGTGACCTTGTAAGCTGTTCCTAGAGCCCATAACATTGAATCCAATTTTTTATCCCAATCTCTTGGATTATCTACTACTGCTCTCCTGAAAATCTTCTTCATGATTTTATTGGAGCTTTCAGCCTAACCATTCCCTTGTGGATAATAGGCTATTGATTTCTTGTGTAGGACCATATGTATCTTAGTTAATTTTTTGATTGTCTTATTAATGAAGTCTGAACCCCAATCAGAAACAATCTCAATGGGTACCCCAATCTCACTACAATGTTGTGATAAAGGAGCCATGCTACACTCTTAGACTTATTGTCCTTAAGTGCCACTGCCTTACCCATTTTGTGTAATAGTCAGTTGCCACAAGGATATACTGGGTTACCACTATATTTTGCAGGTGGTTTAATGGGGCCTACAAAGTCCAATACCCATTTTTGAAATGGGCCCAAAGGAAGAATAGGCTGATGTGGCATTCTATCAGTATCCAAGGGTCGATCATCTCTTTGGCAAGGCAAATAGGCCTTTGCATATTGGTGAGCATCCTTCAAGACCGTGGGCCACCAAAGACTGGCAAAGTTCAAAACACAAGATGGGCTTGCATTGACTTTTATTGTTATGGTAGGTGGCATGCAACGTGGACAATTATTTCTGATGAGGTTGTTGTAGGCCTTCTTAGAACATGGAGACATGCTCCTCAATTGCAATGCAGGGTGTAGAGATTTGGCAGAACCCACAGTACAAGAGGGGTGGAGAGCTCTCTCACACATCCGCACAGGGATATCTTCTACGTCTTCCACAAGTGGAGGGGGATTTGCAAGTTCAATCCAGCCTTTTGAAACTCTCCTAGAGATTGGGACAATTCCGTAATAGGATTCCAATGGGAATTGACACAGGGCTACTTAAAATGGTAGCGAGTGCGGCTCCTTCAAGTTGGCATGGCAGCCACTGGGTCTTGTTAAGACCTGGTGTGGCCGAGTTCTTACATGAGGTGGGGAGGCAGTTTGATGTGGCTATTTGGAGCTTGGTAGAACTTGGGCCTACTAAAGAGAGAATGTCACCAGGCCACTGGCTACACACCCTTGTTTGTGTTTGATTATAGACAGGATAAATGTACCACATAGGCCACAGATGTAGGAAGAGGACAGGGGTGTGTGAAGACCAAATTTGGGAAGCGCTTGGCGGACATCGATTGGCAACACTTTGACCCTTTGGCAACGTTGTTTGTGGATGACAATGTGGATAAGATGGATCAAATTCCCACAAACATGTATATTGTCCCACCCTATTTTATGGGGGATTGCATGGATATAGTTCTCCACTCAAGTCTCTTGCCCTGTCTACACCGATTGGCAAACCATGCCAGGACAGTTGAGGATTTTGTGTCCAAAAACCCCTTCCATGTGCCGCCCATGGAAGAATAAACAGAATTGTAATGCTGCTTTGAAATATTAGTAAAATTATTATTATTTAAGACTCGAAGTACTAAATTTTTGGTTTAAAAGCAAGTAGCATGGATTTATGTCCAGTGCTTGCACATGATTTCTTTGTCTCCATTCGTGAAATAAAGAGAGAGAGAGAGAGAGATGTCATAGAGAGAGGGCTTATGCACGTGTGTGTGTGTGTGTGTATATATATATATATATATATATATATATATATATAGAGAGAGAGAGAGAGAGAGAGAGAGGTCACAAGTGGAATAGGTGGAACAAAATGTGGTGGTTACCAAAAAAAACTCGCTCGAAAAACTTGCTTCTTGCCCATCCCCATCCATCGTAGCATTCATAGCAACATTCCTATTGCATATATGGATGCCCATTCTAGTTGTATATGGTCCTCATGCTAGCAACTCAATGGATTAAATTTGTGTTATAGTAACCTTGAACCATGCTCAACATTGACATGTAATGGTAAGTTTAATACTCAGTTAAGGTAAAGGTATGATTATGGAACCATTCACATAACATTCCTTCCCACTTCTTTAGCAACAATGACCCTAACTACAGTCTTAGCATTTGCCACTTCAGGCTTCAGGCTTCAGGCTCACACCCGGGCTCAGCTAGAACACCCACACTCTAATACTAGTTGAGAGATCTCAACAACGGAAGCGGAATGGAAGAAGGTGAGAGAGAGAGAGGGAGAGCTAGAAGAGACAGTCACACAAGTTTGGTGGGTGCAGAACACCCTAATCTTCTATGCCATCCATATATATATGTATTTGAGTATTGTACATAACCGAGGTTAAGGTACAGTGGCTTTTAAACCCCACAAGCATGTTGGACAGACACACTATTTTGCTCTCTCAATCTGCTCCTCTTTCTAAGACTTGTATGCAGTATACTCGGTCTTCACTACTTCCAATTCTTGCCTTGTTGCTTCAAACTATTTGTGCTCCTTCTTATGCACACCACTTCGTTGATCATGAAAGGAGTGAAGGATTCCCATAGCATGCTCAACCTCCTTAATGGAAATAGTTCGAGATAGGCATGCACTCAAACCTACATCAAAAGATGGTATGCTCAATTTTTGTAGGGTTGGCATGATGGGGGCCTTCATGGTAGAGGAATCCTCCTATACTAGAGCAGTGGCATTTTTTACCTTCAATTCCCACAGTTGTTTGCAGCAGCTTGGACCCCCAATGGGTGTATCCCACAAGGCATCAGATAGTGGTGTGCCCAATCCTACCACATATGCCTCATTGGTGTTGTATTTAGTAGCCTTGTAGTCATTGAAAGACTGCCACTTCCGTTTGTCTTCAAGGACATCACATTTTGCTTTTGTTTGAAGCTCCTTATGCAGCTCTAGAATTCCTCTCATCGACATGAAAGATCGTTTACTGTAACCATAGAGAGTGGAGATTAATGGACCCACCTTGGAGTGGCTATTCATCTGTGACAAATGATTGCAATTGACCTTTGCCATTAGTTTTGCATAGATCCAATTTGTCCATGAGATCTTGCATCCCTTTTGTACAACCCTGAGAATGGAATAGCTGTCTCTAGACATGGAATTAGTCTTCACCATTGTATAAAATGGACCCACCTTGGAGTGGCTATTCATCTGTGACAGATCATTGCAATTGACCTCTGCCATTAGTTTTGCATAGATCCAATTCGTCCGTGAGATCTTGCACTCATTCCACGTATGATTCAAGTTGCTACATACAAAACACATAATCAACATTGTATAGGAGAAAGTAGTTCTTTGCTGTTGCTCGAGCCCCAAACTCTCGAATCATGTCAGCTTCCGCATCCTTCTCATAGGAAATTTCTTCATCGACTAAGGGGAGCTTGAAAACATGCGAGGTCCAATCCTAGATTCACTATCAAATCAGATGGGAATTTGCCCCCTATCTGGTGCAGTTGCCCTTACTACTCTAGTGCATTAGGTTGGGCTTTCCACATAATCCATGGCAAGTTGGCATGATTGAGCAGCCCTATCGTCTTTAGCCAATGGATATTATTCTGCTAATCAAGTGAAATGCTGAAAGTTTTAAAAGAACCTTATACCAATTACTTCTTGCAGGGCGATGCTACTAGCTCCTCCCTCGGTTCTTCATCTAGAAATGCATGTGTAATAGGAGTTGGATCCAATAGCTCTTTTATCTAGGGCTTTTACAAAGTGGTTGTTGTGCTAACCTCGCTTGTGACCCATCTCATGCTGTTGCTCTATTGTTGCCCCTTGTAAAAGGTACTTTGAATTGCACGCAAGCTTTGAGCTGTTGAGCGTATGTGGGGATGGTACTGAAACCTTGCCCATGTAGGTGCCGAGAGGCGATGAACATAGCACTTGAGCTGTCTATTCAAGGTGAAGTTTAGCTCGAGTGAAGTGGGAGAAGTTGAATATGCATGTAGAGTTGGGCACAATCCACCATTCGAAGCCACCACCCACGAGTACTAGTTAGAGGACGGCACTCACTATACTCAGTGGTCGATGCAAAATTTGATGGCAGACAGGTTACGTGTGCCAATGATGCTTCTCAAGACATCATCGGAGTTAGGCACATTCCCATTCAGCTTGATAATGGGAAAGTTAAGTATATCCGAGATGTTTGGTATGTTCCAGAGTTAAGGCGAAATTTGATTTCAATTTCAAACATTGCCCATGATCAACATATGTTGGTCAAATTTCAAGATAACCAATGCAGGATCAAGGATCCAAAGAAAGGGTATGAGGTTGTAGGAATAGGCACATATGAAAGAGGCTTATACAAGCTTGATGCTCAGCCTTATGATCAGAAGGTAGTGGCTGTAGCAAACACTTCCCAAGCTGATTTATGGCATGCCAGGTTTGGACATGTTCATCATAGGGCATTGTCCTACTTGTACAACAATAATATGAGTCAGGCAATGCCAAAATTACAGCAACCAACAAATGAAGTGTGTGAGGGGTGTGCACTTGGCAAATTGCATCGCTTGCCATTCAGTAAACAAGGCAAGAATTGGGTCAAGGCAACCAGAGTGTTGCAGATAATGCACAGTGATGTATGTGGCCATGACTATTCCCACACATAGAGGAGCAAGGTACTTTGTGACCTTTATAGATGACTTCTCCAAGTTCACATGGCTTTTTCTCATGAAGGAAAAATTTAAGGTGTTCTATTGGTTTCAGGAGTTCAAAGCTATGGCTAAGAAACCAAACCAATTCTAGAAATGGAACACTCAACTCAAATAGAGGGGGAGAGTACATGTCACATGCATTCCAGGGATTTTTGAAGCAGCATGGGATTAAACATCACTTGACATGCCCTTACACACCCCAGCAGAATCCACTCCCTGAGAGGAAGAATCGTACTCTCATGGAAATGACAAGATGCATGCTGAAATTCAAGAGAGTATCAAAGGATTTTTGGGGAAAAGTAGTTGTGACAGCCACTTATATTCAGAACAGATTCCCTACCAAAGCTTTGGTTAATGTGACTCCATTTGAGGCTTTGTATGCTTTAAGCCAAAGGTTAGTCATTTCAAAATTTTTGGCTCAGTGGCATATGCTTTGGTTCCAGATGCACATCGGACAAAGCTTGATGACAAGAGTGTCAAATGCATTTTCGTGGGGTATAGCACTGAAAGCAGGGGATTTAGGCTTTATAATCCCGCTTTATAATCGTGGGGTATAGCACTGAATGCAGGGGATTTAGGCTTTGTAATCAGTAGAGATGTTCTCTTTGCTGAGAATGAGTGCATGCAACCCGCTAGTGCAGAATCGCCACCATACGATGACACCTCTTTGGACATCATCCAGTTTAAGGATGATGAGACGGAGTCTCCTAATGCTTCCCCTTCTACTTCTCATAGTTCACATGGCTTGCCACATGTTGAGGATGGCTCTCCCTCAAATGTTTCAGATTTGCAACCAATTAATGAGAATACACAGCCTCATGTTTGGATTCATTATCAATGTCGTGAGGCCACTAAAGATGTTGATGCAGCTCCAAGTGGTACATAAGAGAAATCTATTCCACGTTGGGCAAGGTTGACCATTCAAGATGCTAAGGATCAGCCTACTTTGGGGAAAACTAGGGCTAGCACTCTGAAAAATAAAAAAAAGGTCAATTTTGCTTTGATGACCTGAGTGATGGAAGCTGAAAATGAGCCTCAGACCTTCAAGGATGCTCAGCATAATCTGGCATGGCAGAAAGCTATGGAAGCTAAGATTAAATCCATTGAGAAAAATGCCACATGGGACTTGGTTGATGCGCCCATTGGGAAAAATGTGGTTGGGTCACGAAATGGATTTATAAGGTGAAATACCATTCAAATGGCACTATTTAGAAATACAAAGCTTGTTTGGTTGCCAAGGAGTATGCACAAGAGGAGAGGATAGATTATGAAGAGACTTTTGCTCTAGTGGCAAAGATGACCATTCGTTCTGTCATCTCTCTTGCTGCATAGCACTATTGTCTTGGCATTGAGTTTTGGCAAATCCATGATGGGATTTCTATGTCACAGACAAAGTATTCGAAGGGGTTGTTGCAGAAATTTAAAATGGAGAACTGTAAGCCTGTGGCTACTCCATTGGAAAAGGGACTCAAGCTGAGTAAGCATGATACTGCTGAAAAGTTTGATGGCACTTTGTACAGGCAGTTGGTTGGCAGTTTGATATATCTATGCTCCACACGGCCTGATATTGCCTACGCCACGACTTCTGAGCCAGTTCATGCATTGTTTTACGATCACACATTGGAATGCAGCAAAGAGGGTTCTCAGAAATGTCCATGGCACTCTCTCTCTTTGCTTGCATTATGCCTCAAATTGTGATCTCAAGCTAAGTGGTTTCACCGACTCAGATTGATCAAGGGACATTGATGACAGATGGTCCACTACTGTGGAAGTTCCTTCTTGTAAATATACTCCAAATGAAAAAGTGGTGGGATATTATTATATAGCAAGAAAAGAGCCTAGAAGCCCAATTATTATCTTCAATAATAGAACTAAACATATGAAAAAACACAATTGGCATTCAATCTTATCAAAATTTTCCACAGAACAATAATATTGTCCATTCAAAATAGTCTATAGGAGATTATAGCAAAGGTGGGAGAGATAAGAAATCAATTGTAGATGCATGGAAGTATCTAGATAATGGATTCAATGCAAAGAACCTGTTCTCAAATCATCATACCTGGAATAATGCAACCACATTGTAGACAAAAAGGGCTCCTATGATACAAAGATTGAAAGACTAGTTAAATCGCACGCTTATGCAAGAACACTTAAGAAGATGTGCAAGCATAGATACTTAAATTCATGATGAAGTATTCTTCAACAAAAGAAGAGGATTTCTTAGAGGAAAGGGAGGAAATTCGGGTAGATTTAATAACCTATCTAAAGGAAGCTATAAAAAGCATTTCAATAATTATCAATCTTCAAAATCTTCATTAGGTCATCATTATCATAGAGTGGCCATGGAACCCTTGAGGCACAGGAAACTCTAGAACAATACTTTTAGAAAGACAAGAAATTGTCATTAGTCTAGAATCTTAGGCCATTAGGAAACAAAATGTAGAAAGAAACAAAGAGATATAGCTTGTGGTTAGTACTGTAGAGCAAAACCAAATGCAATCAACATCGACTGTATCTACGTTAAAATCAAAATCATTATAGATAGTATGCACATTAAAATCAACATCAATATCAAAATCAAGCCAATCAACCAAGATAGTATGCACATTATGCTAGTCAAAAAAATTAGAAAAATTCTTTGGAGCAAATCCAGCTTGTCAAAGTTCTCATTTCTCAAAGCACCTAAGGAAAAATACATTGGCAAATTCATCAAGCTTCTCTATTGTGATAATGGACGTGAATACAAGTCTACTAAGTTCCATGCTTTTTTAGACACTTTGGAATAAGATGACACATGCAAAAATGCTCTAGAGTAGAATTGAGTAGTAAGAAGGTTGCATTTGAGAACCATAGAGAAGAGAATGCAAATAAAGAACTTAGAGGCATGAAAAATATATATATATCTTCAATAGCTTGGTTTCATAGAGAGCTTTAAAGCCTTCACATGTTTCAAATACCATACATATATGTTCAATAGCAAAGGGGAAACATTATGGAGACATATGAATGATGAGACTAATACAAGTGCTTGTGCTTGTTCATCAAAAATCGTGCTTAGGAGGGTTTATGGTGCAAGGATGGCTTTTTATTTTGCATTATTGAATGTTTGATAGATGTAGATAAAAATTTTCCAACAATATGGAATGGTGGTAACGATGAGAAAAAGATATCAAGAGAAGTGTTGCAAGGCAAAGGAGAGGAGGTAAATTTATCTGATGAAACCCGAGAGCAAATTTTGCTATTAATTCAAAGAACATGCAAAAGTGTCTAGAGATCTATGAAAATGAGAAGAAATAGGGGGTAAGAGAGGAGGATTAAACAAAGAATAAGGGGTAGCAAGCAACCCTCTTGAGTTCTAGATACTTGCCAAAAAGTGTCCTCTAGACTAGTGCAATCATACTATAAGGAAGGTGTATTCTAATGGATCTCATGTGACTCATGACAAGCAAGGGATATCATTCAAATGTGATTGTAAGACAGATTGTTCCTTTATGCATCTTTTCATTTACATTTCATCTAACAAGAATATGATTACATCTTTGCATTACTGTAGATAGATGTCTATGGTGGTATGTGGGCCTATAGTCATTACTTTTGCATTGAGAGAATTGATCAATGGTGACTGAACATAGACTTCTAGTAAATCATGCAAGTATAAGAGACACTAATGTAGATTGTAGACAGCTGAATTATGTTGGGGTATTAAAGTAAAAAAATGTTGAAATATGTTAGCTGAATTATATTGGAGTATTAAAGTAAAATAATTGAATGGCCATATGGTTGGCATATGGATGCAACCAGGTGGTTGATCGAGATGTAGCTTCGAAGAGGAGTCATAGAGACACTGTATCTCGGATTGCCCACATGCAGAGGAGGTTTGTGAGACAGGTCTTTGTTGCTGCCCAACGAGAGATGGTGGTGACCTGGGGTGCAATTGCCTAGGTGACAGGGACAGAGGACCACCTTGTGGCTTTTCACGGAAGCATGCCTATAGGCCTCACAGGACAACAGATTTAAAATAGGTGGCACCTTTGTGTTTTGTGTGGATTGCATTGTAGCCATCCATTGATAAGGCTGATTGATAAGGCTGATGGCAAATACAACATCTTGACACCTATGCAAAAACCCAACAATATGATGACAGAGTGGACTCTTGGTCACTGCAACAGATGGGAGTTCACATTGCCAGCATCATTGTGTGGTATATATGGACAGCCAAATGGAAATAGGCCATTGATCAGCAGAGTACTTCCTTTCTAAAGACCCTCACTTCGATCTGGTAGGACCTTGTTGTTGAAAAAGTCACCTCCCCATCTGTAAGCCCCCATGTGAGGAGAGCATGGGGGAGGTAGACTTATGGTTAGGGCTACCACATGGGCAGCATATTGGCTACCATGTTGGTGAAAATAAACTGGTTGGATGTAGATGTTCGTGCCAGCCTGTGGCTCGGGGATGCTTGGATTCGACGGGTCCTAGACTCGTGAGCATCACGGTTGGGTGGTGAGCATGCCTGTGCCTCTACCAGATGCATATCAACATCCTCAGCTAGATGGGTTGTGCCCACCATCTTCGACTCTGCTTCTTGACTTTTATAGCCTCATATCTTGCAAAGTCCAAAATGGACGGCTTTGGAGGGAACCTGAGGGATGCCCTCCTCGAGCGATGGCTAAGCTAGGGCTGCTGCCACCGCCACTGCCACCAAATCTCTCTCCACCAGATCTAAACAATGATATGATGGATGTGTCATTCATGGAAGATAATATTGCACCAGCTCCAACGATGCCAACCATGCAAGAGACTGCTATTGGCAGAAACGACGCAGAAATGACTTTTGTGGATGATGAACAAGACCTCCCAGGACAGTTCGTATCTTTCCATAGGTTCACTCCGCACCTCGAAGGAAAAGACCTACACAACATTGACCACAAGCTCAGAGTAACGACAAAGACGTTCGAAAGAGAAATGGAACAGTGCAAACGCCAATGAACGACACTGAGGGCGTGGGAGCCCTGCTCGAGCTACAAAGCAAGCCTTCTTATAGCGGAGCAATTCAAAGTGGCAATAGAAGCTTCTTTAAAGCCTCCCCAATACCAAAACATACGTTGTGGGAAGCCCTCACGAACAAAGGAAGAAAGATCTTCCAAGGAGACTGCAAAATGGATGGAGAGGAACGACAATATCAAGGAACTCATGGAAGTGATCAACCAGATGGAGAGAGCCTGTTAGGTAAGCTTCCTTGCTTAAATGTCCACACTGGTCTTTGGAACGAAACAACTAAGTAGCTAGGCTCATACACTGTGGTGGGATATATTCATGGGCCAAGACCACCCGCAGCTTCCTGACAGGGGTGGGTGCTCAATGCTGCTTGGTCGCGTAAGGGGCTAGTAGTAACCAACATACGCTTCCTGAGAAATGGATTCATAGTTTTCCTTTTTGAAAAGCGAGAGATGGCAAGCTCTGTAGTTCAAAATGGAATGTGATCATTAGAAGCCAACCCCTATCGGTACAGATGTGGGATCCCTCCTTTACTCCCAACATGCTGCCTCCTTGCAAAGCTCCCATTTGGGTCGAGTTCCCCGACCTTCACTAGTGATGATGCAAACGAAGATGACCATCCGACACAAGATCATGCTCTTACTATCTGTCTCCAACATCTAGAAGATGATGGAGATCATGATTTTGCTTTCTAAGCATGATATATTTGGGTACTCTGCCCTGGGGGTGTTTCCCAAAAGTACGGTGGGAGCCATGTGTTTTTGGCTTTGATAGGTCTATTTGTTGGTGCATTGACCTCTGAGTTGATCATGCATCCATGCATGATGAGCCTCTAAGCCATGCTAGATGAGATTTCTATGTTATGCTCACTAGCCTCTGAGCCATGCTCACTTGCCTCTGAGATTGTGTGGGAGCCATGTCTAGTTCTAGACCGGCATGCACAGTTTTGATGACCGTCATTGTCATGTTCTGTTCTTGGTTCCATTCCAGTAGTCCCTCACCTTTCCTCCATTGGGGGGTGTTAGGAAACGGAGTCAATTTGAGTGACTTTTAGTGTGTTTCTATTGAGTTCTAGCGTAGTACTATACTACTTTATATCCTAGAGTGCCATGTGTCACTATGGGACTTTTCCCATATACATTTGACACTTAGCGTGTGTGTGCCAATCCTATAAAGGCATTGTACTTTCTCATGTCAAATCATCAAGCCTTAAGCCTTTCTTGATCATGTAAGTACTTTGCTTGGTTGTACATTTCTTTCTAGCATTCTTTCATTTTCATTATTTTTGCCTAGTCTTGCTTTTCTACTTTCCTTTCCATTCCATGTCTTGCATCTTCACTTCTTTCAGCTGCCCTATGTAAAAGATAAAATTTGTCAGATCTGGCGGGCGGCTTTTGAGGGAACGACGAACATTTTTACAAATGGGTCAGAGCAACAGAGAGAAAAAGTGAAGGCGAGAGAAACAGGAGGTAGAGAAAGCAAAAGAATCAGCCACTACCGAATGGGGGCAGAGCATTCTCAAGGAGATAAAGGAAAGTCTTAGAAGAGAAGCTATAGGAGTGATGGGCGGGAAAAGGGGATAGGGAAAACGAGGGAATGTTTAGGATGCTCAGGAAGAAGCATGCCCAATAAAACATCGAAGAATTAAACATAGATGGACATACGCTTGTCGACAAGGATCTGATCCTCCAAGCAGTGGTGCAACATTTTCAACATGCAAGCAGCTGTGGAGCATTGTAGTTAATGCCCGATCGAGGGGGTAGTAGCCAGATTGGACGCTTCCTATCTAGAAAGATAGATCACAGCTACAGAATTGAAAGTAGTTGTGAATCAAATGGCTAAGGGAAAGACGCGTGGAGAAGACATCCTTCCAATCGAATTCTTCCAAGGCTTATGGGAGACCTTAAGTCCTTTTCTCTTGCTAGTGAAAGGTTATCTAGATTCTAGAATCAACACAGGGATGATCAAGCTAATTCTAAAAGGAGGCCCGATGGAAGAACTCAAGAATTGGAGGCCACTTACAATGCTTAGCACTTGCTACAAAATCTTCACCAAGGTTCTGGCACTCAGGCTAAAAGGGAAAATGCAAGTTTGGATCAGAGAAGAGAAAAAAGGATTCATCCAAGGAAGAAATCCTCACACTATGGAAAGGACTGGAGTATGTTGAAGAGCATGGGCAAGACATCTGCTTCATGAAAGTTGACTTTGACAAAGCCTATGATATAATGGAATAGGGATTTATCCTTCACGCTCTCCAAGATTTGGGACTCAGACCTATTTTAAGGAGCTTTTTCAACGCCTTACTACGGGGGACTAAAGCTAAAGTGAAAGTCAATTAAAAAGCATTAGACACTTTCCATTTAAAAAGGTCCATTAGACAAGGATGTCCCTTTTCCCCCCTGCTTCCTGCTATAGCGGCTGATGTACTCGGATGGCTAATTCAAAGGGAGGTTGACAACAGAAATATTTTAGGCATTCAGTTCGGATACCAATGGGTTTCAAATGTTCAAATAAGAGGTGGGAATGGGTCATCCAGAAAGTCAAAGAGAAGATTGCAAGATGGCAAGGTCTCCAACCCACCCTGGCCAGAAGAAAGTTTGTACTAAATCATTATATTTATCCATCAGTAATTTACTTCATTTCATGCTGGTTTCCTTTGCAGAAAGCCTTGTCTCAGGTTAATACGCTTTTTAGAACCTTCCTATGGGGAGGGGGACTTGGGTCAAAGGAAAATGGCTAACGTTCACAGGAGGTATTGCACGATGCCGAAAGAAAAGGGAGGGCTGGGCATAGTGAATGTTGAGAAATCTTCAGCGAGGTTCATGGCACAGTGGATCTTTTCAGGTGCTGAATACTGATTGGGCTTTCTTGGTCAGAAAAAATGTCGAAAAAATTTAAACCTATTATGTGCAAGCATCGGAAAAACCTTCCTGAGGGCAGAAGCCTTTTGTTGCCAAAGGATCAGAACTGTGGAAGGGGATGTGGAAGGCCTGGGAACTCCTCAAACCATCCTTTCTATAAAAAGGCTTTTTAAGCAAAACAGGAACTTTTTGTAGCCAAGACTTGATGGCAAGACCTTTGGGATAGAGCAAGTAGAAGGTGGAAGAGTGACGAAGAAATATCCTTGGATTGGTGGAAGGTGATCATGAAAGCCGTAAGAGTACTTGCTTGAGCCCGGGGGTGAAATACACCTTGAGAGCATGGTGCTTTGAAGACTCCAGACTGACTAATCACTCATTATGAGGGGGACAGTTGGAAGATGGTGGCATCGAGATTGCTCGAGTTTGAAGGCAATGTGACTGCTGGTGGTAGTGCCATCTGGTGCTACCTTGGATGGCTGTGTGTACCAGGATGGTTTGCTTGCGCAGGACCGAACCTAGTGGAGCACGACCCACCAGAAAAGCCAAGAATCTACATTGACACCAAAACTAGAGCATGTTCATCGACGAGTTGAGATCAGGCAGAGATGTGTCGGTGAGAGGGGGTGTTGAAAAAGTCACCTCTCCATCTGTAAGCCCCCATATGAGGAGAGCGTGGGGGAGGTGGACTTAGGGTTAGGGCTGCCGCATGGCAGTGCCCTGTGGGTGGTAAACTCAGAGGAAAAAACATGAAGACAGGGCTGCCACATGGGCACACCCAAGGGAATACATGATGGAGCTCCCACGTGTACGGAACAGCACACATGGCTGGCAGCATCTGGCTGGGGCAGAACTGTGCAAAGGAGCCTGCAGGAGATGTACGGATCACTGTGCCAGGGTACGGGGTGCTGCAGACAGTAGTACGGCTCAGTACGGAAGGCCTAAAGCATGGTATATACAGCCCTGACAGGGTATCCAGAGCCTGGACAGGTCCAAAATGATTCTCGACAGATTGCAGCAGGGTCTAGGCCAGAAAATCGGGCTGGAACAGGGCCGCACAGAGGCAAGAATGCCTGGTCCACTGGCTGACTGCCATAAGGACAGGCAGGACCTGAACTGCCTCAAAGGTGTGCCCCCACCAGGTTAGTTTAAAGATCAGGGCTACCCGCCCCATGGAATTTGTACTTTTGTCAGTGGGGAAGAGGCTGCTGGTTGGCCAATGAGGACCCTACTGGGTCGCTCAATATCGCGGCCTTTGGGGCCGATAAAAGGAGCCCTTTGAGGGCTCGTAACTCATCCACTCAGGCAGCAGATTGGAGCAGCAGAGCAGCATATCTGGGCCACCATCCAGGGAATCCATGGAGGCTGAAGAGCTGTAGACATATAGATCGCTAAGTTCTTCGCGCCCTCACTACCCCATATACTATACTCATGCCAAAACTCTCATGTTCAATCATCCCATGGCTTCTCACAATAGAACCTGAATGTGTCCCAACCCTTTAATGAATTGCTCGTACCATGTAAATTAGAACTGTTCAGCTTGATAAGCTATTTCACATCACTCTTTCACTCAGTCACACACAATGTATTACATGAATAAGAATGCTGGCTTACAAATGACAAATGTGTAGCCACTTAAAAGGTTGGCATTCACCATCAATCTCCTTCTGTGCCTTGAAGAATTAATCTTTCTGTGCCTACCTGTGACATGCAAGGAAACTAACTCACATGGATGCCACACTGTAACCTTGTGGAGAGAGAAATTAAAAGGAGATATCACTAGAACATGAAAACTACATGTGGACACGTGCATGAGATTTTGCACCTACCACTGGCACCTACAAAATGAAAAAACGAGAAAGAGAACACCTTCATGTTGAAAATCACTTGTCCTTGATGTCAACTGCAAGGTTGAAGTTTGTCTCTTCCTTGACGTCAACCACAAGCTTAACCATGCAGCTCTTTCTCATCTGCCATTTTTTCGCAGCACAGTTTTAGAGTGACCCAATTGGGGGCCATTGATTCAATTCTCCTAAAAGAAATTGTCACCATTTGAAGATTCACAAGACAACATTGTCCTCATTAGGGTTGAGGTTTCAAAAGGACCATGGTTCAGAGCATAGGACCAAGACATATTCGGAGGATCGTACAGGCCCATCAACGATCAGATCTCTCATTGCAGAGGCATCTCAGTAGAATTATCATCATTGCTTACCTCTCATAGGTTGAAGTATCCAGCAGAATTATCCGCATACTGTGAAAATACGAAATGCATATCAACATCCTCAACTAGATGGGGTCATGGCCATCTATGGCTCTGCTTCTTACTTAACCAAATCTGTGTGTTCTTGATGCCTTGCAACACCAATCCCCTTTTTGCCTTTATGAGGGACATCTAGAGTCGTGGATGTAATGCCTCTTTGTCTTGATGGATGCAAAAAGTACAATAAATTTTTAGAAAAGAAGAGGCTCAATGCTCCTTCACTCCTTTCTACCTGGAAACAAGACACTACAGTTTGTAATTCAATGAGGTCTGGCGATTTTAAAGTTGTGCATTGATTTGCCTTTAACTTGTTTCACTACTCCATAGAAAAAGGTATTATGCATGGAGATTTTATTGTGAGCTAGTCTAGCATTTCTGTTAGCCAATAAAAGCATGTTACATAATAGGGCTAAAGAACCCTATTCCAAGAGCGGTCTCGTGGAGTGGCAAAAAGCAACCAGCCTTGTCATCAACAAATGCTCAGAACCAGCAGAGTCGCGGAGGAGATGGTGTGGCTACAACAGCTACTTGGTGAGGAGGTGCATCCAATGCTGAGAACTGCTGGTAGAGCTTCGGAGGAGATGGTGTGGCTAAAACAGCTCCTTGGGTATGGCTCGACATTCAGGAGCTGAGAAGGTGGTGTTAGACTTACTGATCTCCTGGGTGTCAGTTAGAGAGAGGGATTCTATGTGGGCGTGACCGCCCTCAGAGAGGTGTAGCACTTTCATCCTTTCTCAGCGTATTTCTGTACGTTAAAAGGGGGTTTAGCCAGGTCGCTCAGTTGCCAGGCCCAGTTGAGGCTGGTTTTGGGCCTGGTTTGAGTCCTAGTTGCTGCTGGTTCAAGGACGCCTGGTTGGGGCTGGTCTGGCCAGGGTCGGGTCAACCTAACCAAGGTTGGGTTAACAGACCAGACCAGGTCAATTGGGTCGTCCAAATCAGCAGCCTCCCTGGCCCTATATATCCCTATGGCTATTTTGCCTGGCCTTGTACGTTGTGAAGGTGCACTTTACAGCCTACTCGTGAGCTCTCTGAGGTCAGTTCTACCTTGGTTTACAGTCTGCAAATAGGTGCAGTTTCCAGCCTGTATGTGTGGTGTTCCAGGTGCAGTTCCTGCTCTGGTTTGTGATCTTTTTTTCTCACCTGCATGTAGAGTTTTTCCTGTATACTTGTGCAGTCTATTCTCTCTCTAGTCGCAGTTTGCTGTCTCGCTCCATTCACAGATTTGCTCTCTATCTCAGTTCGTATAATCTGCTGCACTTTGACAAAATGTGCAACCACGTAAAGGTTGGCATTGACCATTCATCTCCTTCCAATATATACATTAATGAAATCCTTTACCTGTGATATGCAAGAAACTAAGGTCACATGGATGCCAGACTGGAATCCTTGCAGAGGAAATAATTAAATGGAACCATGAAGCGTACGAGTGGACACTATGCAAAATGGAAGAACATGGAAGGGAACACCTTCTTCATGATGAAAAAGACTCTTCCTTGATGTCAATTGGAAGGTTAACCACATTTTTCTCTCTCTTGATGTTTGTCTTTGTTCTGTTCTTTCTCATCTGTCAATTTTTCCCAGTGGAGTTTTGTGGAGCTACCCAATTCGCTGCTAGTGACAGTTAATTTTCTTCTTCTAAAAGAAATTGTCACCATCTGAAGATTTACAAATCAAGCAGATAACATCGTCATCGTTGCTGTGTTTTCTTCTCAACCTGTTTATGCTTCACCAAGATGCTTGAGAAGCCCCACGAGGGTTGAGGTTCCAAAGGACCCGTCTATGTGCTCTTGATGCCTTGCAACATCAATCCTTCTTGCCTTTATGGCATTAAAGTCCATAGAAGATTCTCTGTAAGCTCTCTTTTTGGTAATCATGTCCGGGATGAATAAATGGTTGGGTGAGAGTTAGACCTTTGCACAGTCGCAACATCATCACCTGATCATGCAATTCATTCACTCCAGAGTCCATCACCCCCTCTGTGTGCTTGAGTCATGATGGACATCCTATACCTCAGCTTGAGTCACGTGGGCATGGGAAAGTCTTAGAAGAGAAGCTTCAGGAGTGATGGGCGGGAAAAGGGGATAGGGAAAACGAGCAAATGTTTAGGATGCTCAGAAAGAAGCATGCCCAGTAAAACATCGAAGAACTCAATATAGATGGACATACGCTAGTCGACAAGGATCTGATCCTCCAAGCAATGATGCCACATTTTCAATCGGCAAGCAGCTGTGGAGCATTGTAGTTAATGCCTGATCGAGGGGGTGGTAGCCAGATTGGACGCTTCCTATCTAGAAAGATAGATCACAGCTACAGAATTGAAAGTAGTTGTGAATCAAATGGCTAAGGGAAAGACGCGTGGAGAAGACGTCCTTCCAATCGAATTCTTCCAAGGCTTATGGGAGACCTTAAGTCCTTTTCTCTTGCTAGTGAAAGGTTATCTAGATTCTAGAATCAACACAGGGATGATCAAGCTAATTCTAAAAGGAGGCCCAATGGAAGAACTCAAGAATTGGAGGCCACTTAAAATGCTTAGGACTTGCTACAAAATCTTCACCAAGGTTCTGGCACTCAGGCTAAAAGGGAAAATGCAAGTTTGGATCAGAGAAGAGAAAAAAGGATTCATCCAAGGAAGAAATCCTCACACTATGGAAAGGACTGGAGTATGCTGAAGAGCATGAGCAAGACATCTGCTTCATGAAAGTTGACTTTGACAAAGCCTATGATATAATGGAATGGGGATTTAACCTTCACGCTCTCCAAGATATGGGACTCAGACCTATTTTTAGGAGCTTTTTCAATGCCTTAGTGAAAGTCAATTAAAAAGCATTAGACACTTTCCATTTAAAAAGGTCCATTAGACAAGGATGTCCCTTTTCCCCCCTCCTTGTTGCTATAGCGGCTGATGTACTCGGATGGCTAATTCAAAGGGAGGTTGACAACAGAAATATTTTAGGCATTCAGTTCGGATACCAATGGGTTTCAAATGTTCAAATAAGAGTAGGTGGGAATGGGTCATCCAGAAAGTCAAAGAGAAGATTGCAAGATGGCAAGGTCTCCAACCCACCCTGGCCAGAAGAAAGTTTGTACTAAATCATTATATTTATCAATCAGTCATTTATATACCTTTGTAAGACTAGAATAAGTCCAATCAGTCATTTACTTCATTTCATGCTGGTTTCCTTTGCAGAAAGCCTTGTCTCAGGTTAATACGCTTTTTAGAACCTTCCTGTGGGGAGGGGACTTGGGTTCACAAGAGGTATTGCACGATGCTGAAAGAAAAGGGAGGGCTGGGCATAGTGAATGTTGAGAAATCTTCAGCGAGGTTCATGGCACAGTGGATCCTCAAGGCCTTTCAGGCGCTGAATACTGATTGGGCTTTCCTGGTCAGAAAAAATGTCAAAAATTTTAAACCTATTAGGTGCAAGCATCGGAAAAACCTTTCTGAGGGCAGAAGCCTTTTGTTGCCAAAGGATCAGAACTGTGGAAGGGGATGTGGAAGGCCTGGGAACTCCTCAAACCATCCTTTCTATGAAAAGGCTTTTTAAGCAAAACAGGAACTTTTTGTAGCCAAGACTTGATGGCAAGACCTTTGGGATAGAGCAAGTAGAAGGTGGAAGAATGACGAAGAAATATCCCTAGATTGGTGCAAGGTGATCATGAAAGCCATAAGCGTACTTGCTTGAGAGCTCAGTGGGAGCCTGGGGGTTGAGAGCATGGTGCTTTGAAGACTCCAGACTGACTGATCACTCATTATGAGGGGGACAGTTGGAGGATGGTGGCATCGAGATTGCTCGAGTTTGAAGGCAACGTGACTGCTGGTGGTAGTGCCATCTGGTGCTACCTTGGATGGCTGTGTGTACCAGGATGGTTTGCTTGCGCAGGACCAAACCTAGTGGAGCACGACCCACCATAAAAGCCAAGAATCGACATTGACACCAAAACTAGAGCATGTTCATCGATGAGTTGAGATCAGGCAAAGATGTGTTGGTGAGAGGGGGTGTTCGAAAAGTCACCTCTCCATCTGTAAGCCCCCATATGAGGAGAGTGTGGGGGAGGTAGACTTAGGGTTAGGGCTTTCACATGGCAGTGCCCTGTGGGTGGCAAACTCGAGGAAAAAACATGAAGACAGGGCTGCCACATGGGCACACCCAAGGGAATACATGATGGAGCTCCCACATGTACGGAACAGCACACATGGCTGGCAGCATCTGGCTGGGGCAGAGCTGTGCAAAGGAGCCTGCAGGAGATGTACGGATCACTGTGCCAGGGTACGGGGTGCTGCAGACAGTATTACGGCTCAGTTCGGAAGGCCTAAAGCATGGTACATACAGCCCTGACAGGGTATCCAGAGCCTGGACAGGTCCAAAATAATTCTCGGCAGATTGCAGCAGGGTCTAGGCCAGAAAATCGGCCTGGAACAGGGCCACACAGAGGCAGGAATGAGTTTACAGATCAGGGCTACCCGCCCCATGGAATTTGTACTTTTGTCGGTGGGGAAGAGGCTGCTGGTCGGCCAATAAGGACCCTACTGGGTCGCTCAATATCGAGGCCTTTGGGGCCTATAAAAGGAGCCCTTTGAGGGCTCGTAACTCATCCACTCGGGCAGCAGATTGGAGCAGCAGAGCAGCATATCTGGGCCACCATCCAGGGAATCCATGGAGGCTGAAGAGCTGCAGACATATAGATTGCGAAGTTCTTCACGCCCTTTACGTCTCCCATCATTACCCCATACTATACTCATGCCAAAATTCTCATGTTCAATCATCCCATGGCTTCTCACAATAGAACCTCAATGTGTCCTGATCCTTTAATGAATTTCCCGTACGATGTAAGTTAGAAGTGTTCAGCTTGATAAGCTATTTCACATCACTCTTTCACTCAGTCACACACAATGTATTACATGAATAAGAATGCTGGCTTACAAATGACAAATGTGTAGCCACTTAAAAGGTTGGCATTCACCATCAATCTCCTTCTGTGCCTTGAAGAATTAATCTTTCTGTGCCTACCTGTGACATGCAAGGAAACTAACTCACATGGATGCCACACCGTAACCTTGTAGAGAAAGAAATTAAAAGGACTAGAACATGAAAACTACATGTGGACACGTGCATGAGATTTTGCACCTACCACTGACACCTACAAAATGGAAAAACGTGAAAGAGAACACCTTCATGTTGAAAATCACTTGTCCTTGATGTCAACTGCAAGGTTGAAGTTTGTCTCTTCCTTGACGTCAACCACAAGCTTAACGATGCAGCTCTTTCTCATCTGCCATTTTTTCACAGCACAGTTTTAGAGTGATCCAATTTGGGGCCATTGATTCAATTCTCCTAAAAGAAATTGTCACCATTTGAAGATTCACAAGACAACATTGTCCTCATTAGGGTTGAGGTTTCAAAAGGACCATGGTTCAGAGCATAGGACCAAGACATATTCGAAGGATCGTACAGGCCCATCAACGATCAAGATCTCTCATTGCAGAGGCATCTCAGTAGAATTATCATCATTGCTTACCTCTCATAGGTTGAAGTATCCAGCAGAATTATCCGCATACTGTGAAAATACCAGATGCATATAAACATCCTCAACTAGATGGGGTCATGGCCATCTATGGCTCTGCTTCTTAACCAAATCTGTGTGTTCTTGATGCCTTGCAACACCAATCCCCTTTTTGCCTTTATGAGGGACATCTAGAGTCATGGAAAAAGTCCATAGAAATTTGTCTGTAAGTTTCATCGATCACAATCGATCAGACCCATGTCCAGGCAAATAAATTGCTTTGTAAATAAATGGTTGGGTGATATTTAGACCTTTTCCTCCTGGCAATATCATCACTTGATCATGTGCAATTCATTCGCTACCTTCGCATCCTTGTGTGCCTGAGTTCCATCATGGATCACCCCTCCTGCACGAAAAGTTAAAATAGAAGGGACAAGCCTCTTTGGCTTCTGAATTTTTCCACATCATGGACATCCTGTCGCAGCTTGACTCTCATCGGTATGGGACAGTTTATCAGCAGACAGAGAGCCATCTGACGGACCTTTCTTAGCATATCTCTACCATAGATTGTTATCTTCTCTTGCTGTCCATAATTGCTCTGTCTTACTTTTACTCTAATTTTTCAGCTCCAGCGTTGGATTTCGATTCAAAGTTGGAAGCCCCATCCTGTTCTAACTCTTGCTGCAGATGGGGCTTTGCTTTCTTGCCACAGTGGAAAGGGGGCTGGTTTTTTGGCTTCTAGTCGTAAAAATCCCATCAACTTGGGCTGCCTACTATGCTCAATCAAGCCATGTGCGTGGTGCCAATCTGGGTTCTGTGCTTGCTGCTCTATTTTGGCTGATAAGTCTCAGCAAGTCCTTTATTCCTGAGAGAA
Organism: Dipteris shenzhenensis; assembly: GCF_047967505.1. NCBI lineage: Eukaryota > Viridiplantae > Streptophyta > Polypodiopsida > Gleicheniales > Dipteridaceae > Dipteris > Dipteris shenzhenensis. The sequence goes on along the minus strand of NC_141600.1, from coordinate 30,729,988 downwards.
CCTGAGGGATGCCCATGGAGTGTTTGGTTAATCTATTACCCACTGCTGCATGAGAAATAACATCATCTGGTTTATCAAAGATGCAAGATTGAACATGTCACCTAGTTGTCAACTAATCATGTGGCTTCTACCGTCTCCTGCTGATCATGGAAGAAATTGACTTCAGCACCAGTTTCTGCGCCCTTCCTTGCTTCCAATTGCTCTGGAGAACTGTCAAAGATCATCACATTTCCTTGGTTCCATGTGGTAGTAGTCTGCTTCCAATTAGTAACTCAAACTGGTCTGCAAAAAGTCTCAAATGGAGTTTAAACAGAAAATCACGACTCCTAGAGCCCTAGGAACTGCACCTACCCTAGTTCTTTTGCCTGGCTATGCATGGTGCAATTCCCGTGGGTCCTCAGCTAGTAAATGAGGAGGGATGGTACCTGCCACTACTGCAAACAATTCCCACTGTTTATGGAGCTGTCCTTTAGCACAGAGGATCTAGTAGTGCTTGTTCAAGATCCTTGTTATGGTACGATAGATTAGCCTGGCTAACAGAAAGCAACAAGAGACAATATCCCTCACTTCGTGAATGAGAAGACCATTATGAGCCAAGATGCTACTCTACCCTCCACACAAGATTCCCGAGTTCTCCTCAAAGGACGTATGCAAACCATCCCCAAACTAGAACCTCAAGTTTTCCTTCTGGTTGAGCCTTTTGGTTCAAAACTTTGAATCTAAATAGATCTCTCTGAGTTTCCCTCCATGTTCAGTCCATCTTTGCTCGCTAGGAAATGCGAGTTCCGGCCCCTTGCAGCACCTTGCAACATAAGCTCAAATCGCCTCTCCTCCATCTTCCGCACCTTGCAACATAAGCTCAAATCGCCTCTCCATCTTCTTCCCTCGCGCATTTCAATCACCCCGCACTATTCCCACGTCCCCCTTGCAACGCCTTTAAACTCAAATCACTTGTTATTCCAGGTTTTCCTTTCTCATTCTTTACATTTCTCTCCTTTATTGATTTCAACCTATATCCAAGCTCCATGCATCCTTCTGTCCTCTTTCCTTAGTTATCATCTTAAATTTGTAATTCTCCCTCACATATTAGGGTTGTAATGCCTCTTTGTCTTGATAGATGCAAAAAGTACAATAAATTTACAGAAAAGAAGAGGCTCAATGCTCCTTCACTCCTTTCTACCTGGAAACAAGACACTTTAGTTTGTAATTCAATGAGGTCTGGCGATTTTAAAGTTGTGCATTGATTTGCCTTTAACTTGTTTCACTACTCCATAGAAAAAAATATTATGCATGGAAACTGCACAAAATAAGAACTAAAATGGACTTTAGAGCTTATTGTGAGCTAGTCTAGCATTTCCGTTAGCCAATAAAAGCATGTTACATAATATGCCTAAAGAACCCTATTCCAAGAGCGGTCTCGTGGAGTGGCAAGAAGCAACCAGCCTCGTCATCAACAAATGCTCGAAACCAGCAGATTCGCGGAGGAGATGGTGTGGCTACAACAGCTACTTGGTGAGGAGGTGCATCCGACACTGAGAACTGCTGGTAGAGCTTCGGAGGAGATGGTGTGGCTAAAACAGCTCCTTGGGTATGGCTCGACATTCAGGAGCTGAGAAGGTGGTGTTAGACTTACTGATCTCCTGGCTGTCAGTTAGAGAGAGAGGGATTCTATGTGGGTGTGACCGCCCTTGGAGAGGTGTAGCACTTTCATCCTTTCTCAGTGTATTTCTGTACATTAAAAGGGGGTTTAGCCAGGTCGCTGAGTTACCAGGCCCAGTTGAGGCTGGTTCTGGGCCTGGTTTTAGTCCTAGTTGCTGCTGGTTCAAGGACGCCTGGTTGGGGCTGGTCTGGCCAGGGTCGGGTCAACCTAACCAAGGTTGGGTTAACAGACCGAGGTGCACTTCACAGCCTACCCGTGAGCTCTCTGAGGTCAGTTCTACCTTGGTTTACAGTCTGCAAATAGGCGCAGTTTCCAGCCCGTATGTGTGGTTTTCCAGGTGCCAGTCTATTCTCTCTCTAGTCGCAGTTTGCTGTCTCGCTCCATTCACAGATTTGCTCTCTATCTCAGTTCGTATAATCTGCTGCACTTTGACAAAATGTGCAACCACGTAAAGGTTGGCATTGACCATTCATCTCCTTCCAATATATACATTAATGAAATCCTTTACCTGTGATATGCAAGAAACTAAGGTCACATGGATGCCAGAATGGAATCCTTGTAGAGGAAATAATTAAATGGAACCATGAAGCGTACGAGTGGACACTATGCAAAATGGGAGAACATGGAAGGGAACACCTTCTTCATGACGAAAAGACTCTTCCTTGATGTCAATTGGAAGGTTAACCACATTTTTCTCTCTCTTGATGTTTGTCTTTGTTCTGTTCTTTCTCATCTGTCAATTTTTCCCAGTGGAGTTTTGTGGAGCTACCCAATTCGCTGCTAGTGACAGTTAATTTTCTTCTTCTAAAAGAAATTGTCACCATCTGAAGATTTACAAATCAAGCAGATAACATCGTCATCGTTGCTGTGTTTTATTCTCAACCTGTTTATGCTTCACCAAGATGTTCAAGAAGCATCACGAGGGTTGAGGTTCCAAAGGACCCGTCTATGTGCTCTTGATGCCTTCCTTCTTGCCTTTATGGCATTAAAGTCCATAGAAGATTCTCTGTAAGCTCTCTTTTTGGTAATCATATCCGGGATGAATAAATGGTTGGGTGAGAGTTAGACCTTTGCACAGTCACAACATCATCACCTGATCATGCAATTCATTCACTCCAGACTCCATCACCCCCTCTGTGTGCTTGAGTCATGATGGACATCCTATACCTCAGTTTGAGTCACGTGGGCATGGGAAAGTTCGTAATCAGATATCGGGCACAGAGAGGTATTGTATGGTATTATAGGTCACCTGAGTGGCTCTTTACTCAGCCAGTTGTAGAAGATCACCTGATAGAGCCGCCAACCGTGGGAAACCTCCTCTCATCTTGTCTCTGTACCCTTTCTAGGGGAGTTGCACTTTTACCTAGGTGTCTCCGTAGCGCTAGGATGTCTGCATTAATGACATTCCTTTTCTCGGGAAACCAGAACAAACTTAACATGATGCCTATAGATAGCTAAGGGCTTCGTGCCTTTTATGTCTCCCAATTATAGCCTTCACTAACCCATATCCTATACTCATGGCAAACTTCCATGTTCAATCAGCCCATGGCTTCTCACAACAGAACCTAAATATATCCCAACCCTTTGGCGAATTCCTTGTACCATGTACATAGAACTGTTCAGCTTGATAAGCTATAATCACATCACTCTTTCACTCAGTGATACACAATGTATTACATGAATAAGAATGCTGGCTTACTGTGCAGCCACTTAAAGGTTGGCATCCACCAGCAATCTCCTTGCAATATATACCTGTGACACACGAAGAAAACAAACCAAACAGATGCCAGACTTGAATCTTGTGGAGAAAGAGAATTAAATGGACATGTCACTAGAACCATGAAGCCTACATGTCCACACTGTGCATGAGATTTTTGACACCTGCAAAATGGAAAACCATAAAGAGAACACCTCCATGCTGAAAAAGACTTTTAGATGATGTCAACTGCAAGGGTTTGTCTCTTCCTTGATGTCAACTACAAGGTTCATCTGCGATTTTTCCCCAGCATACGGAGTGACCCTTTTTGCTGCTAGAGGCTGTTAGATTTAATTGTTCTAAAAGAAATTGTCACCATTTGAAGATCGTCAAATCAAGTAGACAACACTGTCATCATGAGGGTTCAGGTTCCAAAGGACCATAGTATGGGACCAAGACATATTCGGAGGATCATACATGCCCATCAACAATCCTCAGTCCCATGTGATCAAAGGTCTCATTGCAGGGCATCTCAGCAGAATTACCCGCATACTCTGAAAATACCAGATGCATATCAACATCCTCAGCTAGATGGGTTGTGCCCATCTCTGACTCTGCTTCTTGACTTTTATAGCCACGTATCTTGACACAGTTAACCAAATCGGTGTGTTGTTGATGCCTTGCAACACCAATCCCCTTTTTGCCTTTGTGAGGGACATCTGAGAGTCATCGCATTTAAGTCCATAGAGAATTGTCTGTAAGTTCCTATTCGGTCACGTATCATTAAGACCCGTGTCCAGGGCAAATAAATTGCTTTGCATTTAAATACATGGTCGGGTAAGAATTGCACCTTTGCCCCCTGGCAACACCATCAGTTGACCATGTGCAATTCATTCACTCCCATCACCCCCTCCGCATCCTCATCATATATGTGTGCCTGAGTTCCATCATGCATCACCCTTCCCAGGCCATACGCAGATAGTCTAGTGATGGTTGACCTCGATGATTCAAGCCATACGCAGATAGTCTAGTGTTGCTTTCTCGATTGGCATGAAAGACCGTTGCTGCATTGGAGTCGGTTGGCGATCTGTACTCTCTTCTCACGTTCTGAATCGTAAAGTGATTCTTGTCAAGAATTGGAAATTGCCAACTTCCTTCCTACTAATGGAGCAACCCGTGAGACAGCAACAGTAGGTACGGCAATCCGCCACAAGCGCCTTTCTTCTCAACACAACCAGCCATCTACACTCACCCAATCTGTGGACGTTCAACCTCCGGCCACTTTCCTAACAGCATAGCCCACATCTCCAATCTGCAGCTTCTCTGGAACGACCAACGAATTGCTCTGGGGACGACATCTGACTTCACTAACACAAAGGACTATGTACATTTGGCTCTGCGCAAAGGGGAGAGTGCAGGCCTGATTGGAAGCGTCCGCGTCCTCGGTCGTGTGCGTCCTTCCTTGTTAGGATTTGGATTGGGGTCTCCCGAGGGAGAAGGGGTGCGCCAGGCCTCTGAGGTAGTGCAAGACAGAGGCGACGCTCGCAGTCCCGGGCAGCAAGCTGCCGGATGGGGCTGCCCCCTGAAAGAAATTAGGTTAATATCATGTGACCCGATGGGTCACGTATCAGATATTAAACTGATAAGAACAGATACTACACTTGATCTTAGCCAAAAGGCCGAGAAAGGTATGAAGAGCAGGCACTCGCAGGCTCCGCTAAGAGAGCCCTCCCCTCACCCCCTTTTGCAGTGCTGCTTATGGGGTAATTATGCCACGTGTCCACCATCTGTTGCATGCATCCCTCTCCATCGCTTTTCGTATCCTTTAGAAATTGAAGCCTAATACATTTAATACTTAATTTGGAAGCATGGAACTTAGCCTAATCACTCAAAAATAGAATCATTGCACACTACTGGCAGATGATCACAACCTCTTCTCTTCAGGCAACTAAGGGATGGTTAAAACTACCAAAGTGCAAAGTCTTGAAATTACTAGGTGTCCCTACATTATTTGACGTGTTAATGGGCGTGGCTTTTAGAAAGGTTCAAGGACAAATTCCCGACGTGGAGAGGCTACCAATCGAATTTGGCAAGGGTGAAACCTATCCTATAGGCACCTTGTACTTGTCTAGATCTTCTCCGGGAGGTGCTCACCAACAACTCGTTACCTTATCTCCCAACAAGTAAAGTGGACTTTTTGCAATAACGGAAATAAGGAGGTAAGAATGAGGGTTGTTGATATTCTTGATAAGGACTTTTTGCAATAACGGAAATAAGGAGGTAAGAATGACGGTTGTCGATATTCTTGATAAGTAGCTTACAAGCTAGCAACCTTGTAGGTTAGCAGAGTAGTTATTAGCTCAGGCACCTCGTAGGCACAACTTCTCCTGCTCAAAAACACCTCCCCAATTAAACTAGGTATGGCTCCTAGCTCGCATAATTATTCTCTATGGCCACAATCTATAACCTTGAGCCTTGCCATGCCAAATGAAGTGACCTTTGGAGATCACTTTGCCGTGCCTTTGAGGCCATAAAAGCACAAATTGGATTTCGAACAAACGGATCCTTTATCAATATTTTGGCATTTTTTAGGGGTGCAACATTAGTTGACACTGATGTTAACAAGGCTAGCAAATTGTTCAAGACAAGCCTCCTGGTGCAAATATAAGCGTGGCTTGAAATCAAGAGGGAATTCATTCTCACCAATAGTGATAGGAAGACACCCATGAGCAAATCGACTCTCTGGTAAGAAAGTCGTCGGTGGAAAGGAGGGAACTTCTTGTTCTATGAAAAAAGTATTGGTTGGGTCGATGGTCCTTATTTTCTTTGCAATCCAACTCCTGAGTGTACCTCGAGGTGAGATTGTATCGGTTTTCAATTAGAGATGGAAGCATTCTTATAATCTGTGCACTTGGAAGAAAGCCCCCTAAAGTCTAAGAGAGAAAGAGACATTCATATAGAGATACACAAGCTGAATTATAATGCAATACTTTATCCCATGATAATCCCAAAAGCAATGTCCATGATAAAAGTAGGTGTGGGTTTTTTATTTTGGTGGCAAAAATGCCGGCCTTTGTTATTGTAACATCAAAAACATTACAGCCTTGGCTGAAGTTATGGGTAGACTGCCCACGACCTACGTTGCATAGGAGCAAGCTACACTACTACTCCACCCACCTCCATGAACCACCCCCAAACCAATTCAGCATATACACGAACATTATTACCAAAATATGATAGCATCATCTTAACCCCCCCTAGAATTGCATTTTCTATGAACCTAAGACCTAAACCGAAACCAAATACCACTTTATTTGAACCGACCATATGCCAAGTAATATTGCTAGCTGTACATATGGCCAGCACGCAGATAAAGTCCATGTAAGATCCCCAATGAGAACCAGCATCCGCTTTGAACACATGTTGAATCCGCCCATCGATCCCACAATTGTGATAGAGCTTAATCCCACCTCTGATAGAGCCAAAAACTCTATACCAAACCCTCTGGGCAATCACACAAGACCTGAAGAGATGGGATAAATCGTAAAAAGCAAGCCACACATAGAGCAGCATAGATTTATATTCTTTCACCCGACAACTCTACACTTAAGAGGAAGCCACATGTGTACTACCTTGCACAACATAAAAATGGCCTCTCACCCTGCAACCTTTTCAAATTTCTTTCAGCCTATCTAGACACCATTTCGGCAACCTTCTCTTTTTTAATTTAGCATTGAGATTTCCAAACATGGTCCTACTCTCCATCACTTTCCTATACCCTACTTTTGCTGAGATTTTTTGTAGCGCGACCCTCTACATTCCATTGGTTGATTCTCCACATCAAAGAAGGAACACCGTTTGTTGTCCAGCTTTCAGGAATGCTATTTACTACCTATAAGATGCGGGCTTCTTTTCTATTATTAGATTGTATTGCTCAACCAACCATATTATTAATCTCTAATCAGCTGTATGTTCGTCCCAAAGTTGAAGCTAAGAGCACCACCCTTCGTCCTTGCTCGGGGAAGAGCCATTCTGCAATTGGGTCTCCATTGTAAGAAACTGTCCTACTCCACCATAAATCCTCATGGAGGCTAGCATCACCACACAGGCTAGTTCTCCCCTTCCAAAACCATAAGCCACCATAGAATTTCCAAGCATCAAGTAAAACTGCTACCAAATTCGACCCCCAAATGTTAAGAGGAAACCTTGAACATATCTTCTCATACCGAGTGAGGTTTTCCCACATACCAACCTTCCTGCCCACTCTTTTCTCCACAAACCACTTTAATACATTTAATCCAAGGAGCCTCACATTCCAATATTGTTGGCAATCATTTAGATAGCAATGCAACCTTCTTCTTATCAGCTTTATGGACTCCCAGCACCCCCTGCCTTGGGAGATTTTAATGCTTCCCAAGGCACATAGTGCCATTTCATGTTGCAAGCATCCTCCAACCAAACAAATGCCCTCAAAGTCTTCTCTATTTCCAACCAATGTGACTTTCTAAACCTCTAGATGGATGCCAAGTAAGTAGTGGGCAAAGAGAGAACATGCTTCAACACAAGAATCCTAGCACTCCACCCCATGGTAACCCCACACCACTGCCTTAATTTCAATGTAATCTTATCCCTTAACCACTCGAATATCTACCTGCTGATGATAACCCCCACCTCCAATGGAGCTCCAAGATACCTAATAATAACTCCCCAGTTAACCCATGGTCCTAGGAAACCATTTAGCCATTCAAGCTTAGGAACTATGTTCATTGTCAAGATAAACGACTTGGGCTAGTTACAGATTGACCCGTTTACCTCACAAAATCTGTTCATCATCTCACTAAAGACATGTTTGCTAGACTCTCGTGGTCCTCCATTGAAACAGAGATCATGCCATCAGCAAAAAATTGGCCACTAAAGAGTCCTAGAAGGCAACCTCAAGCATCTAACTACTCCATCCTTCATAGCCTTTTAAATGGCCACATTCAATGGAACATTACAGATGGCAAATAGGGTTGGGGCCAATGGGTAGTGATGGCCTCATCCTACTTCATTTCTTTGGGAACAACTTTGCCAGCTTGACATTAACATCCTGGGACAAAGTCACCTTCAACCCGGAGTCATTTACCATTGCAACATAATCTAACTTAATAAGATCCCAAAAAACCCAATAAAACTCTGCAGTAAACCCATTCTTATAATCTATGCACTTGGAAGAAAGGATATTCAAGGATCATGCATTTAATTTAAACTAAGGATGAAGAATTGACTTTTCTTAAAGCACATGATTTGTAGTTCTTGAAGGGGAAAAGTGGGGCAATAGGATTGTCTGAGTGGGGTGTGAAGGGATGCCAAGTGCAACAAGTTGGCAATAGGGATCAAATTATGTGAGGGGGGTGGGAATCGATATGCAAGAAAAGTGAGCCAATAGGATTGTGAGTGGGATCGAGATAGGGAGAAAAGAGATGCAATGAGAATGTGAGTCTCCTTCATGGGAAGATTTTAGCAAGGCAGAAATTTTTAAAGAACTAATGATGATGGTGGGGCTTGCTTCGTCTGAAGACTTTAGGAGGAAACAAAATTAAAAGAAAGGAGCATGATGGTGAGCCTTGCTTTACATGAAGATTTTCCAAGGCAACAAAATTAAAAGAATGGCATAACAATTGCATTTGCCTCTTGTTTGGGTTGAGAAAGCCCCCTAAGATGAAGAGAGAAAGAGATTCATCCAGAGATACACAAGCTGAATTATAATGCAATACTTTATTCCATGATAATCCCAAAAGATATCTCCATGATAAAACTAGGTGTGGGGTTTTTATTTTGGGGCAAAAATGTCATCCTTTATTACTAAAACATCAAAAACATTACAGCCTTGCTTGGAGTTTAGGGTAGACTTTCCACAACCTACGTTGCATAGGAGCAAGCTACACTACTACTCGACCAAGTTCCATGAACCATCCCCAAACCAATTTAGCATATACACCAACATTATTACCAAAATATGATAGCATCATCTTAACCCCCCCCTAGAACTGCATTTCCTCTAAACCCATGACCTAAAGTGAAATCAAATACCATTTTATTTTGAACCGACTAGATACCACCTAATACCACTAGACGTACATATGGCCAGCACGGAGATAAAGTTTACGTAAGGTTTCTTGTATCCCCAAGCCTCCGCTTAGCCTCCGCTTTTGACAGATATTGATCTGCCCATCAATCCCACAACTATGATAGAGCTTAATCCCACCTATGATAGAGCCACAAACTCTATACCAAACCCTCTGGGCAATCACACAAGAACAGAAGAAATGGGATAAACCCTAAAAAGCTAGGCCACACAGAGGGCAACATAGATTTATATTCTTCCGCCTGGAAACTCTACATTTGAGAGGAAGCCACATTTTTAAGACCTTACAAAACATAAAAAAGGCCTTTCTCATCCTGCAACCTTTCCATATATCTTTCAACCTATCTTTCAACATATGTGACCACCGTTTCGGCAACCTCCTCATTTTTATTTTAGCATTTAGGTGTCCAAACATGGTCCTACTCTCCATCAATTTCCTATACACTACCTTTGCTAAGATTTTTGGTAGCCTCCACATCAAAGAAGGAACGCCGTTTGTTGTCCACCTTTTAGGAATGCTATTTAACACCTACAAGATGAGGGCTTCTTCTCTGTTACTCAAATGGTATTGCTTAGCCAACCACATTATTGATCTCTAATCAACCCTATGTTTTTCCCAAAGTTGAAGCCAAGAGCACAACCCTTTGTCCTTGCTCAGGGAAGATCCATTAATGCAGTTGGGTCCCCACTGTAAGAAATGTCCTACTCCACCATAAATCCTCAAGGAGGCTAGCATCACCACAGAGGCTAATTCTCCCCTTCCAAGCCACCATAGAGTGTCCAAGCATCAAGTAAATCTACTACCTACATCCCATAATGTAAATACACTTTATTGGTGAGTGCTCCCTAACATTAGAGTTAGTGAATATTTCCACTGCTAACACTAGCACACTTGGTGGTTAGCTTTTGTTAAAATTCTATCTATCTGAACCCACTGAATCATTTGTAGGACCATTATAATGGAATATAATAGACCTTTCACTTGATAAAGAGAAGAACTTGGTGCAAAACCAATGTTCAACCTACCTCCAAACATGGCTATCTACCATACCCCAAAGGAAGGACTTAGTTCGCAATAAAGAAAAACTAACCTACATGCATATCATCATCATGTCCTCAAGTACAATGCAAGAGCACGTGCAAAAATATGGTGTCACCATTGTACTTGAGCATATACTCAAGTACAATGTAAGAGCACATACAAAATATGGTGCCGCCATTTTATAAAAAAAATGCCAACGCTGTGAAGCCATAAAATATAATATCATCCAATGAAAATTGTACAAAATAAAAGCATAGGACCATGAATGAATTATATTTTCACTCCATTTGCACATGCTCCTCTGCCATTTCCCTGAGTTTCTGATCAACCCCTTCAACGGCATTTATCTCTTCCTTGAGTAACAGATTCTCAATGTTCAAGTCGCAATGGGCTGCACCCATTCGATCCAATTGTAGAAAAAACTCTGCCTTCATTTCTTCCAACCAAGTCGTGACAGTAGGTAGGCATTGTTTTTGGACTCTCACCTGGGCAGTGAATTTGGAGACTTGTTTCTCTTGCACAATTCTCTACTATGCATGTTCCCTCTTGACTTCTTCTAGTTCTAACTGTGTGGCATGTAGCTTTTTCTGCATGTTGGCCTGCTTCAGCATGTATTCATGTCCAGCCTTCTTGCCCTCTGTTAATTCTTGTACTTGTTACTTTAGCTGCAATTGAATTTTCCTCTGTTCATCAACATAGTCTTGTAAAACTCTGAGTGCATGTTCTGACTCAATGCCTGTACTCCTTCTCTAATTAGACTCTTTAGCTTCTGTTGTGGGGATGCCTACAAGTCCCTTCAAGCCCTTTGCATCCATATGGCTAGCAAATTTGAATAATGCTACAATGAATGGCCCTATCTTTGAATGAGCATTGGAGGCACTCAACAAGTCTTTTCTAGCAATTTTGCTCATTAGTTAAGAGTGTAGCAGATGAGCCCATGAAATCTTGGTTCCCTTCTCAATGGCATTGTGGGTAGCATAGGAGTCTCTGGTCATAGTATTAGTCTTGATGAGTAGCTACATCCGTTCAAGATACCACACAAATTGCTATCGTCTCCTCAAATCTTGTACGTTATTGATGAAAAAGTAGTTCTTTTGTGTCTCTGGCGGGCCGAACTCCTTTTGCATGTCAGAGTCGACATCTTTTTTATAGACAATCTCCTCATTTATGATTGAAAGCTTGAAATGTGCGAAGCCTACTGTGAGCATCTACTTTTTCTGTGGTGGAAGTGGCGGTTCGTCATTTGATTCCATCTCCTCCAAATCGGGTATGTCGATAATCTCCGTAGTTGAGATTTGCCGTGGGCTTTTTCAAGTAGGGTTGAGAGATTGCTTAGGAGCCATGGCTGCGCTGCTGTGCTCACGAGTTGGAGGTTGGGCTCTCTTCGGATGTGCTAGGAAATGTGAGGCGATGGCCACGTTTGGGTGCCATATGTAGAGAAGGCTCGTGGGAAAAGCTTCTGTTGATCTTGTGGTGTTGTCAGTGGCACATGCAACAAACTGGCAGTGGTTTTTGGCATGTGTGAGGAACTACTTATCAGCTTTCATTTAGCACTGCGAGATGTATTTTTGATGATGGAGTTTGTCGGCGAGAGGTCGAGCAGAACGGCTATTGTGGAGGTGTGAGCCTCATGTGAGTGAAAAGGCTTGGCGATAAGGGTCGGATTCATACTGAGTACATCCAGTGGCTGTCCTATCGGTACGGAGGATGGAGCACGTGTGAGACAGATTCCCTTGTTGTTGGAGCTATGTTGGATGGTGAAATGGTAGTCGGATTGAAGGCGTATTCTTCACTTTTGCATGAAGCAGAGCGAAAGCGGATGTCGTAGTTGGATGTGAGTCGGAGTGGGGTTGGATGGGATGAGTAATAACACATGTGTTGGGTGGATTGGGGTCGACGGAGACGTTCACCCATTCCTAGGCGCTTGTCGGATTGGCGTCGAAATCGAACACTGTGGTTGAAGTCAGAGTGTACTTGGAGTGCTCAGTTGTTTGTGTTGTATCCATCGGATTAGAGTCAGAGTCAAATCTGGCTTTGTTTGACGGTTGTCAGATGGTCGTTGGGCCCAGGCTCACCACTGTGGGTGCTTCGTTTAAGTTTGGCATACCTGCAACTTTTAGTGGATTGGGCTGGTAGGCATTAGAGCATACCTGAATGTTTGTGTAGATGAAACAACATGTTTCATATGTCTATGTCAGACTAGTGTTGGACTACAGTTGGAGTCTGATGGATATAAATTCGTTAATGTGAATAGTCGTTGAAACATATTTATCATCTTGATTGAGGTCTTTGCAGAGTTGCAGAGAGATTGTGTTTATCTTTGCTTGAGTGCGGTCAGGTCCAATATAGGGTTTGAGCCTGAAACTATTGACTGGTTTGTCATATGCATTCCCATGAACGTCAGCTGATTTGAAGGTACCTTGATCAAAAACTTCAAGCACCTTGAAGGGACCATCATATCTGAGCTTTGAACTTTCCTGGCATTTTCCCCAACTTTGTGTTAAACATTAACACCAAATCACATTTTTTGAACAATTTGAACTTGATGTTTCTATTAATCCATGCTGCCCTCCTTTTTTGAATAATATCAGCAGTATGTGTGGGGGTTAAAAGTCACTGTGCCTTTACCCTGGTTATGTACAATACTCAAACACATATATAAATGAATGAAAAAGAAGATTAGGGTGGTTCTGCACCCACCAAAACTTGTGTGGCTCTCTGTCTCTCTCTCTCCCTCTTCCGTTCTTGCTTCCGTTGAGAGCACTCTCAATTGGTATCAGAGCCCGGCTGATCTAGCTGAGCGTGTGTGAATGCTTGAAGCTCAGCAGCTCTGTGGGAGGAAGGAGAAGCTCTGCGGGAAGCTTTGTGGGTGACTTTACTTGCATCCGAGTGTGTAGAGACCTTGGAGGAACCTTTGGAAAAGTCACTTTGGTTTTGCGAAGTGGTTTTGAGAGCCTGTTAAGTATTTTCAAAGAAAAAGACGTTTTTTGAGCTTTTCCCTATTCGATTCGATGACAGAGACTCCGTATTGACTTATAGAGGCAACTATTGCTTGCTTTTGGTATCCACTTCACTTTAGGAGCTTGGAAACACCTTCATTCTTGAATCTGGAATCATTTCATTGGATTTTTGACTCACTGTGTCAGTTTCTGCGTTTTTCTGCCCGGGTGTTGCAACTCAAGTTTAGAGCAACCATTTGCAGATCTGTAAGTTCTGGTGGACTTCTATGTTGCTCATCATTCGTACTCCGATGGAGTTTACAAACAGCTCTCTTTCCAAAAACGTTTCTCAATTCGTGTGTTGGACCCAGTGATTGAGACCACGGCTTCCAAAACCGTCTGTCCCATTGCGTTCCGGACGCCCAAAAACCCCTACCTGTCAATTCTTACGTGATTCGGTGGAGGATTTTCAGAGTTATAGATCTCTATGTATTCGATTTCGTCTCTCTGTTATGCATTTTTCATTCTAAGGTTTTGAAACCTTAGATTTATGCCACATGGCAGTGGATAAGTGTTGATTCACATTTCTCTCATCGGGGTTGGGATTTTGGAGTTCCGACAGAAGAGAGATATTTGCAGATTTTCTTGCTGAGTCTGATTATGCAATGGTGCCCATGTTTTGAGGCATCTCAGGTTCTATTTTTAGTAGTGGTCATTACCATGGGACTATGATTTCTTGCGCATACCTTATGCAGATCACTCTGGTTGCAGTTTGAGCAGTGTGCCTCATTTGTGGTGTGCATTGGGTTGCAGTGGATGATTTATAGGCCATTTGGATGCATTACAGTCCTTATTGGATGCACTGATAGGCCCAAATTGCCTTGTGGGATGCTATTTTTATGGACGCTTTGCACATGGATGCTATTTTATGTTAAGGGACAGCTTTGACACATTGCAGGTGATGCACTGATAGTGCTATGCTCTCTTGGATGAGATATTATTAATGCATATGCCAGTGGACGGTGTTTATGCTTGAGTCATTTGGCACTTATTGGCATTTTGGATTGCCATTGCAGTTGGCATTTTCTTTTGGGCCAGATTTGCTCATATGGATGCATAGTATATGCACATGAGTCAGATGCTTTGAGACATGAGTTTTGGTGATATTTCACTCTATTGTGGAATACACATTTGGGTGCACCTGGTATTTGGTGTGAATCTCTCTTGTAGTCACTAGCATTTGGGATTTAGCTTTATTTGCATTATGGCATCCTCTTCCATGTCTAAAAAGGAGTTTTTCAACATTAAAAAGTTTGATGGGACAAACTTTTCTTTGTGGAAAGAACAGATAAGGAATGTGCTTATTCAAAAGAAGTAGATTAAACCCTTGGCAGGGATGAAAGCTAAGCCTGCAAATATGTCTGAGGATGATTGGAATGAGTTGGATGCATTAGCAAAATCTACTATTAGACTTCATCTTGCAGAGTCAATTTATTTCATAGTAGTAAATGAGCAGACTACGGAAGATTTGTGGAAGAAACTGTGTGCCACTTATGAAAAGGAAACTGCCTCTAATAAAGTTTACCTCATGAAGAGGTTGTTTGAGCTGCAGATGAAGGAAGGGGTCTCCATTGCTTCTCACTTGAATGAAGTCAATATTATTTTCATCCAGCTTCAGGCTCAGAAGATGAATTTTGATGCGGAGACTAAGGCAATATTTCTCTTATGTTCATTGCCATCCTCATGGGATACCTTCCGTATAGCTGTCAGTAACTCTGCACCTAGTGGAGTACTGAAATTTGATGATGTTGTGGGTAGCTTTTTGGCGGAGAAGATTAGACGGAAGTCTATGGACGGCAACAAGCAGGATGTAGCCTTAAATGTGCAAAGGGGCAGATCACAGTTCAGGGGGACGTCCCAAGAAAGAGGGAAGTCTCGTAGCAAATCCAGGGCACGGAACATTGAGTGTTACCACTGTGGCAAGAAGGGCCATATGAAAAAGGATTGCTACAAGCTGAAAAGAGAACAAAAGGATAAGAAAAAGAATGCAAATTAGGGTGCAAATCAGAAGGAAGAGAGTCCAAGGGAGGACAAAGGAAAAGTGAAGATCGAGGAGATCAATGCAATCACACATGATAGTAACAATGACGTTCTCTTCATGTTTAGTTTATCTACAGAGTTGCTTACCACTTCAGATGATGCATATTCCCAGAATTGGATTTTGGATTCTAGTGCTTCATTCCATGTTACTCCCCATAGGGAATGGTTCTCCACTTATGACACTGGAAAGACAGGTTGTGTGCATCTTGGAAATGACTATGCATGTGACATAGTGGGAGTAGGTGACATAAAGTTTTCTTTTGCAAATGGGTGTGCATTTATTTTGAAACAGGTGAGACATGTACCTAAGTTGACCAAGAGTCTTATTTCAGTGGGTCAGCTAGATGATGCTGGTTTTCACACCACTTTTGGCTTTCAGAATTGGAAAATTCAAAAGGGCTCTATGCTTTTGGCCAGGGGTGCCAAGTGTGGGACTTTGTATCCCTTACATGTATCAGGGGTATTTGATCATGTTGTTGCAATAACCAAGCAGCCAAGCACTTCTTTATGGTATTGCAAGTTGGGGCACATGAGCCAGAATGGAATGAAATTCTTATGCCATTTGGGTTATGTACCGCATTTGAGTTTCTCTTATTTTGAATTTTGTGAGCACTATCTCTATGTGAAGCAGACTAAATCAGCCCATAAAAGAAGGGAAAAGAAAGAGGTTGAAAAGCTTGATTTGGTGCATTTAGACATATGTGGTCCCATGCCTACACGGTCATTAGGCGAGGCTGAATACTATGTGACATTCATTGATGATGCAACTAGGAAAGTGTGGACTTATGCTATAGCTCGGAAGAGTGATGTGTTCCAGGTAATTCAGAAATGGCTGGCCTTGGTTGCAATCAGGTAGAATACTTAAATGCCTACAAACTGACAATGGTGGAAGGTATCTCTCTCATGCTTTTAGCATTTCTGTGATACACGTGGGATTAAGAGGGAGCTCACATCCCCTCGTACTCCTGAGCAAAATCTAGTTGCAGAAAAGATGAATCGTATCATTCAAGAAAGGTTGCAATGCATACTTTCCAATGCAAGTCTTTCTAGTGGTTTTTGGGCTGAGGTAATGACGACTGCAGTGCATCAATAGATCACCTAGTAAGAGTTTGGATGGCGGTATTCCTGAAGAGGCATGGAGTGGCAAGAAGGCCTCTTACTCTCATTTGCGTATATTTGGGTGTGAGGCATATGCACATGTGCCGAAAGAGCTTCGAAAGAAGCTAGATCCTAAGTCTAAGAAATGCATCTTTCTGGGTTATGGTGAAAGTGGAGAGATGGGCTATCATCTCTGGGATCCAGAAGCAAAGAAGATCATACGCAGCCATAATGTATTCTTCAATAGAATAAGATGCATAAGGCACCCATGAGGGATGTGGAAATGAGGAGAATCACTTTCCAGGATGTGAATCCACCTACATATGTTGATAGACAGCAAGCTGTCCATGCACCAAATGTGCAAGAAATGGTACCACCAAGTACTCCCACAGGTATACAATCAAGGGTAGATGATGGTGTGGGGGTTAAAGGTCACTGTGCCTTTACCCCGGTTATGTACAATACTCAAACACATATATAAATGAATAAAAAAGAAGATTAGGGTGATTCTACACGCACCAAAACTTGTGTGGCTCTCTGTCTCTCTCTCTCTCTCTCTCTCTTCTTCTTCCGTTCTTACTTCCATTGAGAGCACTCTCAACTGGTATTAGAGCTCGGGTAATCTAGCTGAGCATGCGTGAATGCTTGAAGCTCAGCAACTCTGTGGAAGGAAGGAGAAGCTCTGTGGGAAGCTTTGTGGGTGACTTTACTTGCATCCGAGTGTGTAGAGACCTTGGAGAAACCTTTGGAAAAGTCACTTTGGTTTTGCGAAGTGGTTTTGAGAGCTTGTTAAGTGTTTTCAAAGAAAAAGTTATTTTTTGAGCTTTTCCCTATTCTGTTCGATGACAGAGACTCCGTATTGACTTGTAGAGGCAACTATTGCTTGCTTTTGGTGTCCACTTCACTTTAGGAGCTTGGAAACACCTTCATTCTTGAATCTGGGATCATTTCATTGGATTTCTGACTCACTGTGTCAGTTTCTGCGTTTTTTGCCCGGGTGTTGGAACTCAAGTTTGGAGCAACCATTTGCAGATCTGTCAGTTCCAGTGGACTCAAGAGATCCTAAAACTTCTATGTTACTCATCATTTGCACTCCGGTGGAGTTTACAAACAACTCTGTTTCCAAAAACGTGTTTCAGTCTGTGTGTTGGACCCAGTGATTGAGACCACGGTTTCCAAAACCGTCTGTCCCATTGCGTTTCGGACACCCAAAGACCCCTACCTATCAGTTCTTGTGCAATTTGGTGGAGGATTTTCAGAGTTATAGATCTCTGTGTATTCAATTTTGTCTCTCTATTATGCATTTTTCATTCTAAGGTTTTGAAACCTTAGATTTATGCCACATGGCAGTGGATAAGTGTTAACTCCCATTTCTCACTCATCGGTTGGGATTTTGGAGTTCTGGCAGAAGAGAGATATTTGCAGATTGTCTTGCCGAGTGCGATTATGCAATGGTGCCCATGTTTTGAGGCATCTCAGGTTCTATTTTCAGTAGTGGTCATTACCATGGGACTATGATTTCTTGAGCATACCTTATGCAGATCACTCTGGTTGCAGTTTGAGCAGTGTGCACTCATTTGTGGTATGCATTGGGTTGCAGTGGATGATTTATAGGCCATTTGGATGCATTGCGGTCCTTATTGGATGTGCTGATAGGCCTAAATTGCCTTGTGGGATGCTATTTTTATGGACGCTTTGCACATGGATGCTATTTTATGTTGAGGGACAGCTTTGACACATTGCAGGTGATGCACTGATAGTGCTATGCTCTCTTGGATGAGATATTATTGATGCATATGCCAGTGGACGGTATTTATGCTTAAGTCATTTGGCACTTATTGGCATTTTGGATTGCCATTGTAGTTGGCACTTTCTTTTGGGCCAGATTTGCTCATATGGATGCATAGTATATGCACATGAGTTAGATGCATCTTTTGATGCTTTGAGCTTTGAGTTTTGGTGATATTTCACTCTATTGTGGCATACACATTTGGGTGCACCTGGTATTTGATGTCATTCTCTCTTGCAGGCACTAGCATTTGGGATTTTGCTTTATTTGTATCATGGCATCCTCTTCCATGTCTAAAAAGGAGTTTTTTAGCATTAAAAAGTTTGATGGGACAAACTTTTCTTTGTGGTAAGAACAAATAAGGGATGTGCTTATTCAAAAGAAGCAGATTAAACCCTTGGCAGGGATTGAAGCTAAGCCTGCAAATATGTCTGAGGATGATTGAAATGAGTTGGATGCATTAGCAAAATCTACTATTAGACTTCATCTTGCGGAGTCAGTTTATTTCACAGTAGTAAATGAGCAGACTACGGAAGATTTGTGGAAGAAACTGTGTGCTACTTATGAAAAGGAAACTGCCTCTAACAAAGTTTACCTCATGAAGAGGTTGTTTGAGCTGCAGGTGAAGGAAGGGGTCTCCATTGCTTCTCACTTGAATGAAGTCAATATTATTTTCAGCCAGCTTCAGGCTCAAAAGATGAATTTTGATGCGGAGACTAAGGCAATATTTCTCTTATGTTCATTGCCATCCTCATGGGATACCTTCCGTACAGCTGTCAATAACTCTGCACCTAGTGGAGTACTGAAATTTGATGATATTGTGGGTAGCTTGTTGGCCGAGGAGATTAGACGGAAGTCTATGGACGGCAGCAAGCAGGATGCAGCCTTAAATGTGCAAAGGGGCAGATCACAATTCAGGGGGAAGTCCCAAGAAAGAGGGAAGTATCGTAGCAAATCCAGGGCACGGAACATTGAGTGTTACCACTGTGGCAAGAAGGGCCATATGAAAAAGGATTGCTACAAGCTGAAAAGAGAGCAAAAGGATAAGAAAAAGAATGCAAATTGGGGTGCAAATCAAAAGGAAGAGAGTCCAAGGGAGGACAAAGGAAAAGTGAAGATCGAGGAGATCAATGCAGTCACACATGATAGTGACAATGACATCCTCTTCATGTCTAGTTTATCTACAAAGTTGCTTACCACTTTAGATGATGCATATTCCCAGGATTGGATTTTGGATTCTGGTGCTTCATTCCATGTTACTCCCCTTAGGGAATGGTTGTCCACTTATGACAATGGAAAGACAGGTTGTGTGCATCTTGGAAATGACTATGCATGTGACATAGTGGGAGTAGGTGACATAAAGTTTTCTTTGCCAAATGGGTCTACATTTGTTTTGAAACATGTGAGACATGTGCCTAAGCTAACTAAGAGTCTTATTTCAGTGGGTCAGCTAGATGATGCTGGTTTTCACACCACTTTTGGCTTTCAGAGTTGGAAAATTCAGAAGGGATCCATGCTTTTGGCCAAGGGTGCCAAGTGTGGGACTTTGTATCGCTTACATGTATCAGGGGTATTTGATCATGTTGTTGCAATAACCGAGCAGCCAAGCACTTCTTTGTGGCATTGCAGGTTGGGGCACATGAGCCAGAATGGAATGAAACTCTTATGCCGTTTGGGTTATGTACCGCATTTGAGTTTCTCTGATTATGAATTTTGTGAGCGTTGTCTCTATGGGAAGCAGACTAAATCAGCCCATAAAAGAAGGGGAAAGAAAGAGGTTGAAAAGCTTGATTTGGTGCATTTAGACGTATGTGGTCCCATGTCTACATGGTCATTAGGCGAGGCTAAATACTATGTGACATTCATTGATGATGCAACTAGGAAAGTGTGGGCTTATGCTATAGCTCGGAAGAGTGATGTGTTCCGGGTATTTCAGAAATGGCTAGCCCTGGTTGAGAATCAGTCTGGTAGAATGCTTAAATGCCTATGGACTAACAATGGTGGAGAGTATCTCTCTCATGACTTTCAGCAATTCTATGATACACGTGGGATTAAGAGGGAGTTCACATCCTCTCATACTCCAGAGCAAAATCGAGTTGCAGAAAAGATGAACCGTACCATTCAAGAAAGGTTGCAATGCATGCTTTCCAATGCAAGTCTTTCTGGTGGTTTTTGGGCTGAGACAATGAAGACTACAGTGCATGTGATCAATAGATCACCTAGTAAGAGTTTGGATGGTGGTGTTCCTGAAGAGGCATGGAGTGGCAAGAAGCCCTCTTACTCTCAGTTGCATATATTTGGGTGTGAGCCATATGCACATGTGCCAAAAGAGCTTTGAAAGAAGCTAGATCCTAAGTCTAGGAAATGCATCTTTCTGGGTTATGGTGAAAGTGGAGAGATGGGCTATCATCTCTGGGATCCGGACGCAAAGAAGATCATACGCAGCCATGATGTGGTCTTCAATGAGAAGAAGATGCATAAGGCACCCATGAGGGATGTGGAAATGAGGAGAATCACTTTCCAGGATGTGAATCCACCTGCGTATGTTGATAGACAGCAAGCTATCCATGCACCAAATGTGCAAGAAATGGTACCACCAAGTACTCCCACAGGTATACAATCAAGGGTAGATGATGGATCATCTATTGGTGGAAATGATGAGCCAAATGTGGCTGATATGCAGATGGGACAGCCTTGAGAAGATCTTCTAGAGTGTCTAGACCACCTGATAAGTTTGTTCAAGGGGTAGACTATGTGATGCTTATTGATTGCGTGGAGCCTTCTTACTACAAAGAGGCTATGATGCGCGAGGATCAACGCAAGTGGGAGTATGCTATGCAATGAGAGATGAGTTCACTTATGAAGAATAAGACTTGGGACTTGGTTTCTTTGCCACATGGAAAGAAAGCATTGCCATGTAAATGGAACTACAAATTGAAGGTCACAGGTGATGATGTGCCTAGGTACAAGGCCCATTTGATCGCTAAAGGGTTCAAGCAAGAGAAGGGTGTGGACTTTGATGAGATATTATCTTCGGTTGTGAAGATGACCACACTTAGATGCATGCTTGGACTAGTGGCATCAGAGGATATGGAGCTTATGCAGATGGATGTCAAGACAGCTTTCTTGCATGGGGATTTGCATGAGGAAATTTACATGGTGCAGCTAGAAGGCTTTGAAGAAAAGGGCAAAGAGCATTTAGTTTGCAAGCTAAAGAAGAGTCTCTATGGTCTTAAGCAAGCGCCTAGAGAATGGTATCAGAAGTTTGATGCATCAAAGAGCACTGCTGTGCTCAAGAGTTGGAGGTTGGGCTCTGGCTCTTCAGATGTGCTAGGAAATGCAAGGCGATGGCCATGTTTGGGAGCCATATGTAGAGGAGGCTTATGGGAAAAGCTTCTATCGATCTTGTGTTGCATTGGACAGTCCGTCAGTGGCGCATGCAACAAACTGGCAGTGGTTTTTAGCATGTGTGAGGGACTACTTATTAGTTTTCATTTAGCACTGCAGGATGTATTTTTTATGATGGAATTTATCAGGGAGAACGGCTACTTTGGAGGTGTGAGCCTCATGTGAGTGAAAAGGCTTGTCGATAAGGGCCGGAGTCATATCAAGTATGTCCACTGGCTATCTTGTCAGTACGGAGGATGGAGCCCATGTGAGACAGACTCCCTTGTTGTGTTGGAGTAGGGTCGGGGCATTGTCAGAGACCCTTCTGTAAGTTAGAGCTTTGTTGGATGTCAAAATGGTAGTCAGATCGAAAGCGTATTGTTTGCTTTTGCATGAAGCAGAGCGAAAGCGAATGTCGTAGTTGGGTGTGAGTCGGATTGGGGTCGGATGGGATGAGTAATGTCGCATGTGTCAGGCAGCAGATCGGTGTCGGAGACATTCACCCATTCGTATGCGCTTGTCGGATTGGCGTCGGAGCCGGACACTGTGGTCGAAGTCAGAGTGTACTCGAAGAACTCAGTCATTTGCATTGTTCCCATCAGATTGGAGTTGGAGTCGAAGGCGCTAGCTTTGTTGGATGGTTGTTGGATGGTCGTTGTGGGCCCACGCTCACCATTGTGGGCACTTTAAGTTTGGCATACCTGCAGCACTTAGTGGATTGGACTGGTAGAGATTAGAGCATACATGAACGTTTGTGTAGATGAAACATGTTTCATATGTCTATGTCAAGCTAGTGTCGGTGGAGTCTGATGGATATAAATTTGTCAATGTGAATAGCTGAAACATATATATCATCTTGATTGAGGTCTTTGCGGAGTTGCAGAGAGATTGTGTTTATCTTTACTTGAGTGGGGTCAAGTCCAATATAGGGTTTGAGCCTGAAACTATTGACTGGTTTGTCAAATGCATTCCCATGAACATCAACTGATTTGAAGGCACCTTGATCAAAAACTTCAAGGACCTTGAAGGGACCATCATATCTGAGCTTAAACTTTCCTGGCATTTTCCCCAACTTTGTGTTAAACATTAACGCCAAATCACCTTTTTTGAACAATTTGAACTTGATGTTTCTATTAATCCATGCTGCCCTCCTTTTTTGAATAATAACAGTAGTAGTATGTGAACTTGTTAGCCTATCCTCATACAATTGCAAAAGTTGTTCTGATCTTGCATTGATGGATTCTTCTGGGGATAGTCTATTATCTATTGCCACTCTTAGGCTACCTGTGCCAAAAATTCCATAGGTATTACTGCTTCATAGCCATATACCAACCTGAAAGGTGTTAACCCAATTGCAACCTTGTGTGTTGTTCTAAGTGCCCATAGTACTGAATCCAAGTGTTGATCCCAATCCTCAAGGTGATTAGCCACCACTGTTCTTCTGTAGACCTTTTTCATCAGTTTGTTAGAGCTCTCAGCCTACCCATTGGCTTGTGGGTAATAGGCTATAGTCATCTTCCTGATTGTTTTGTTCAGGAAATGGGTTCCTCTAAATTGCACTATTTCAATAGGAACACCAAATTGGTGACAATATTATGATAAAGGAAATGTGCCGTAGTCCTTGCCTTGCATGTTTTGAGTGTTACAGCTTCAACCCATTTCATATAATAGTCAATGGCACCCAAAATATATTGATCACCTGAAAACTTTGCTGGAGGTTTGATGCGTCCAATAAAGTCCACTCCCCATTTCTGAAAAGGTCCCAAGAGCAAAATTGGTTGATGGGGCATCCTATCACTGTCTAGTGGTTTGTCATCTCTTTGACAGGGCAAACATGCTTTGGCCCAATTATGAGCATATTTTAAAACGGTAGGCCACCATAAACCAGCTTGCAAAATCTTCTTACTTTTGTAATGTCTCCAAAAAAGTGTCATTCCGTTGGTCCTCCATGGGCTTCAGCTAAGATAGCTTTCTGCTCATGATCTTGGACACATCTTCTAGTTACCTGATCAATTCCTCTTCTATACAAAACACTAGCAATAACTAGGAAAGGCTTGCTCTATAAAACAAGTTTCTTTCTCTGATCCCTAGATAATGTTTTAGGGATCAAACCATCAATCAGAAAGAACAACATTTTATCATACCAATTTGGTGCTTCTTCAATTCTTACCATGAAAATTCCTGCATCAGGAAGCTCATATAGTATTCCTGTTGGAGCTTCTCTTGATAGCAACCGGCTCAAATAATCAGCAATTGCATGCTGCTTTCCAAGCCTATGCATAATGCTATAGTTAAATTCCTATAGCAAGAGCATCCATCTGACCAATCTTCATGTTAATTGCAGTTTGTTCACTAGGTAAATGAGAGCTTGATGATTCACATGAAAATCTACTTTGTTTCCCACTAAATAATGTTTGAATTTGTGCAATGCATAGGTCATTCCAAGAGCTTCCCTTTCTATGCTTGCATAGTTCTTCTCATGCTTGGTTAAGATTTTGCTGGCATAGTAAACTGGTCTAAACCACTTTGGTGTTTTTTGCTGCATAAGTGATGCACCTACTGCTGCATCAGAAGCATCAACAAAAACTTCAAATGGAAGACTCCAGTTTGGGGGGCTGTAATATAAGTGTTATCATCAACATTTTCTTCAGGATATTAAAAGCATATTGCTGTGCATCACCCCAAATGTATGGCACTGTTTTTCGTGTGAGTTTTGTGAGAGGATAGCAAATGTCACCAAGGTATCTAAAAAATTTGCAGTCTCTGAAGCTGCTTGAACTTTTTGGGTGGTTTGGCATGTTGAATGGCTGAAACTTTGTTTGGATCTATTTCCATTCCATCTTGTGAGATAATGTGCCCTAGTGGAATTCCTCTACTCACAGCAAATGCACATTTGGCTGGGTTTAAGTTTAGACCAGCCATTCTACACATGGCAAAGCATAAACTCAAGTGTTGTAGATGCTCCACTTTTTTGTCAAATATTGAAAAATCATCAAGGAAGACTTTCATGAAATATGTAAGATATTCAACAAATACCTCCTAGATGTACTTTTGAAAGGTTGGAGGAGCATTCTTAAGACCAAATGTCATGACATTAGAAGCAAAGACTCCCCATTTAGTGACAAATGTTGTCTTGTCTTTATCTTCAGGTGCCATTGTTATCTAATTGTAACCACCGAAACCATCAAGAAACCTATAGATTTCATGACCTGCTACAACATCTAGTAAGGAATCACAAAATGGTACAAGAAAAGGGTTAGTATTAGTGGTAGCATTGAGCTTTCTGTAGTCCACACATATTCTGAGTTTTCCATTCTTTTTGGGCACAATCACAGTAGTTCAAAGCCATGTAACATGGGTGAGAGAGAGGATATATAAAACCCACTCTCAATAGCTTATCAATTTCTTCTTTAACTTGTTTTGCATAGTTGGGATTCATTCTATACCTTCCTTATATCATTGGGACAACATCTTGGTTTAAGTTGATTATGTGTTGACAGAACTTAGGGTCTACTCCCTTCATATTAGTATAATGCCAAGCAAAGATGTCCTTATACTCTGCCAATAAGTCTTTTAAAGCCATTTTGAAACGTGGAGGGAGACCTGTACTTACCAAAACTATCTTGGGGTTGTGGGGGTCTCCAAGGTTCACCAAGTCATCTAGTTGGACTCCAATACTCTTTTGCATATGCTCTTAAAATTGAGCTTCAGCTTCCAGGATGACTTGTGCAGCTGATTTATGATCATCTTCATGTAATGTGTTATCTGGGTGGGATTGATTGTCACTTATGATACTATGCTTGATATAATCTGCTTCAACTATTTTTTGACCGTGTTCTATTATACCCCGGTCGCGGATAGCTTTGTTTGTTGATTTGAGCATGTACATTGATCAATGATTTTGATTACACCAATTTCAAATATGGGAAAAACAGTAGGATTTCTCCTAAGGAAAATTTCCTCCTCATCTTCTTCAAATTCAGCTATCATATTAATGCCCTCTGCTTGTAGTGGCTGAGCTTGTTTTGGGAAGCTTCTCTTTGAAGAGAGATTGATTTTAAACTTCTTCTTGCCTTTTTTGGTCGTAATTCTTTCTAATCCCCAGTCTTGCTTTTCTTTGGCAGCTCTCAGCCATGGCCTCCCCAATAACATGGAATAGGCACAATCTCTTTTCTCCATCCCGAGTACTACAAATGTAACTATGAAGGATAGTCCCATAATAGTAATTTCCAGTCCTCGTAGTATTCCAAGAGGTTGGATCCACCTTTGGTCAGCCATTCTGATTTGAAATGGTGCTGGTGCAAGTTCATTGCAATAAAAATATTTAAATAGATCCTCAGAGAGGATGTTCACTCCTGATCCTCCATCTACCAGTACTTTGAGGATCCTTTGCCTTTTATAATCCACATCTATGAGTGGGACTTGATAATCCACATCTTCAATACTAGATGTGGAAACGGCAGGTGTTTCCTCATCATCATCACTCTGTGGGTTATTTGTGGATTGAGGAACGTCAATAAAATGCAAATTCTAACATAATTGATTTTTGAAAGCTGGAAAAAGATTCAAAAGTTGATCTAATGTTATTTGAACTTTGGAATCGAAAGGCTCTTTAAAGAAGAGTGTGGGATTGTCATGTTCATGCTTGGCCTTTTCCTGTATCTCATTTCTATTTTTCAACGTGGTGTCTGGAATTCAAACTATCTGTTCCTCTTTGATTTCTTTCAACTTGACTATGTCACCACTATTTCTCTGCTCTGCTAAATTCGAGCTCGTTCCAACCAGTAAATCATTTTTATCTTTTGGAATATATCTCCGGCTGGAAGAAGCTTGTACTGTTGTTTGTGTATCTAGAACCTTGTTAAGTGTTGTTGTATGTTGCCGTGCTGAAGTTGACTAGCTGTAGCTTGATGTCAGACATTTTCTGTCGGAAGACTGTCGGACTGTTTTTGGAGTTGTTCGAGGTTGAGCTAGGCCTTACCCTTGTTTTGGAGCTGGGATGTTCTTGCTTCTATTGCTACATTATTGTCAAGTATTTGTTTGCTGTAGAGTGATTTTTGACCTGTGCCTGATTGGGCCAGTTCATTGGTTGTGTTGTCATTCTTGGTGCATCTCCAAGGCCAAGCATGGGCTTTGTACCTTTAGATCTGGTTACTGTCAATGCATGTATATTACCCTAACTTCTTTGAGTTTGTTGATTGCATTTTTCGTTTATAGGATCCCAGTACACCATGTGAACACTTGGCGATGGCTACTACTGTTGATTCTGGTTACCTCTTCCATTATAGTTGATGATGGGAATTCCTCTTTCTCCTCTATGCTTGCACCAAAGCTCACATTGAGGTCCTTGTCTGTGCCCTTCCATGCCATAGTATGTGTATGCTTGATCCTGGCCAGCCACGGTTGTTATCCCTATCGGAGAATGTGTACCTACAGGTGGCAAACCTAAAGTAGTTAGAAGGTGAGACAGCGCGTCGATATGTGGATCGAGCGGCCGTGCTCCTAGACCGTTTAATTGCCATGCAAGAGGACAACACTGGATTTTGAGATGGAATGACTCAGCATGTGCCGGGCTACCTTGTAGCAGGAGCAAGTGACGAATTTTGCCTCAAGCTTAAATGGGAGAATCCAGAAACCATGGTGCTAGCACATGAGATTGCTCAAAAGTTTGATGTTCCAAAGCTCGACAAGAACCTCTTATCAGTTGGGCAAATGACGGAATACAATTATCAACTCATCTTTGATGGAGATGAATGCACGATCAGAGACAAATCTAGAGGATATCAACTACTAGTAGGAAAAGCAGTCAAGGAAGGATGCTAGCTTCAGTACCAGATTTGCATGCCATGTCAGCTCAACCGCCGCAACAGATACCATTTTTTATAGTATGGCGCAAGGGATTGGACATGTCAATTTCAAAAGCTTGATTTAGCTAAGAAATCAAAATATGGCAATTGGAATTTCAAAAGTACAGTTTCTTGGAAAATATGTTGCTTTGGTAAACAAAAGAAAACCAATTTTGGTAGAATCACCTCTCAAGCTCTTGATTTAATACATATAGATGTATGGGGTTATGCCTAGACTTGCAGCATCAATGGTTCACTTTACTACTTGACTTTCATCGACGACTACCACAGATATTGTTGGATCTAACTTTTGAAAGAGAAATCTAAAGACTTTTCTAGATTTCAAGAATTCAAAGCCATGGTTGAAAACCAGACAGGCAGAAAGATCAAATTCATGAGCCCAAATAGAGGAGCTAAATCCATGTCTTTAGCATTCATGAACTTTTGCAAAAGTAATGGCATTCAAAGACAATTCACATGTGCAAATACTCCTCAGCAGAATGCAAGAGCTGAAAGGAAGAACAGTACCAGTGCTAGAGCAATTCTCAGTGAGAGGCATCTTCCAAATCAGTATCAGGCAGAAGAAATTGCCACTGTAAACTATTTGCTTAATCGGCTTTCGACCCACCCAATTCAGGGTATAACACCTTATGAAGCATTCACTAGACACTCCACACATTGGGCATCTCCGCATATTTGGTTGCATAGAATATGTCCACATACATGATGTTCATTGCAAAAAATTGGATGCGAAGTCACGCAAATGCATCATGGTTGGTTACAGTGAGGAAAGCAAAGCATACAAATTGTATGATCCCATCAACCAAAAGGTCATCATCTCTAGAGATGTAATCT
The DNA here is from genome assembly GCF_047967505.1 of Dipteris shenzhenensis. Lineage (NCBI taxonomy): Eukaryota > Viridiplantae > Streptophyta > Polypodiopsida > Gleicheniales > Dipteridaceae > Dipteris > Dipteris shenzhenensis. The sequence goes on along the minus strand of NC_141600.1, from coordinate 30,701,449 downwards.
TTGATGAAGAATCAGAATGGAAAACATCAAATTCACAAGAGATAGACACACCTATTACTCAGTCACTTACAGAAAAAGTTGATGAAGAAGAGCAAGAATTGCTAGAGACACCTTGAGAAGAGCAACAACTCAGACGGTCTATTAGGGAAAGAAGACCACCAGCCAGATTGGCATATGCTTGGAAAGGAAAATTAATTCAAGTGGAAACTACCAATTATGCTCTTATGACTACCATCATAGCTATAGAAGATCCAATGTACTTCGAAGACTGTTGTCTTTATTTTAGCCAAGTGCAGGTTCCGAGGGTGTTGGTCACCTACAATCATGTCGTTGCTCATTGTAACATAGGTGTTCACAAGTGTAGCATAGGTCCACGGGTTGTGTTCCAATGAGAGGTGTAGGCTAAAGCATGGAAAATAGATTTCATGCGCATGTGAATGAGAAAGAGGGCTTGATTTTCACAATTGATGGAGGCTCTCGCCTCCGCAAGAGTTCAAGGGTTTAGAAGGGAATTTTAGGGTTAGAAGGGGGACAGGGTTGAGAGAGTTAACTAGGAGTTTCAGGGTTCAGAGGGGGTTGCTGGGTTTAGGAGGAGTCTAAGGTTGAGGAGTGGAGAGCTAGTCTCCTTTGCGGATTCAAGGGGTAAGGGTTGAGCAGGAGGGAGGGAGGAGGAGGAGGAGGAGAGAGGAGGAGGAGAAGGGAGGAGGAGGGGGAGGGAAGAGAAGGAGGGAGGAAGGAGGAGGAGGAGGGAGGAGGAGGAGAAGGGAGGAGGAGGAGGAGGAGGAGGAGGGAGGAAGGAGAAGGAAGGAGGAGGAGATGGGAGGAGGAGGAGGAAGCAAAAGGAGGAGGAGGGAGGAGGAGGAGGAGGGAGGAGGAGGAGGGAGGAAGAGGGAGGAAGGAGGAGGAGGAGGGAGTACAAGGGTAGAGAGTGCAAGGATAAGGGCATGCTAGAACATGGTTGTGTAAGAGAGCATGGACGCAATGGAGATCAATCGCATGAACACAATAGTGAGCTTGAACACTGAACCCCAAAGAGTGGGAGCTTCATTCCATTTAGAGATATTTATACATGTTGGTCTTTACACAATCCGTAGATACCTCCGTGGTGGGACCTCTTTTGTAGGAGACCTTTTGGACAGGAGTCCCTCCACTTTTGGGGGGAACCTTTTGGGTCTCTACACAAAGTGGAGGGACTTTCTGGGTCTCTACACAACGTGGAGGGACTTTTTGGGTCTCTACACAAAGTGGGGGAACCTTTTGGGTCTCTACACAAAGTGGAGGGGCTTTTTGGGTCTCTACATAAAGTGGAGGGACCTTGGAAAGTGTAGGCTTTTAGTCTTTCTCTCTCTAGATCCTGATTTTGCAAGTATGATTAGATCTTTTCTAGAGAGGATTTTGGCTATCCTCACCCTTTAAGATTTATCATACCATCTTTTAGGCTCAAGATATTACAAGCGGAGCTTTTCCACTATTCTACACACACAATGCTCTCATAGTTGTTGTCCTAGACTGCACTTCTGGCCCTTGTTGCCATAGGGTTAACAACTCCCCTAGACCGATTTGATTACCCATCCTCGGGTTATGGTTGGGTCTGTAGATGATGTTGTGATGCAGTTGTCTTTACCCAATGAGTATGGTAAAGATGGTAGTGGTGATAGATGGAGCGAGCTTCTTATTGATCTTTTCCTTGTAATCCACGAACACCATTGACTGCTTGCTCAGTTTTTAAGAAGCCAGTGTCAACCATTTCTTTAAAAAAAAACACATAGCACCCTTGAAGAGATATGGCCCTTTGAAAGAGGAAACTTGTTGTTTGAGGATCTATATGTTGATTTGTATTGAAGCTGAGGTTGGGAAAATGGTCGTCAATGGTGAGGTACACCTCCAGGATGACTGCTAAGGCTTCACTGTATCTTGCACTTTCCTTGAGTGTTTTGTCATAACTGCTTTGCATAATTGATGCATGTCGGTGGTCCAAGGCTCCAATGAGTGTTTCCTGGCTTGTCCATTTGATTTTAGAGTTTCTATTGATTAATAGCCAATTGCAAGGAGCATCTGCATTATCTAGATTATGATGATTGGCATCCCACTGATAGCGATGGGGTGCCGCATCAAATATGGGATGCATGCAAAAGGAAGATAGAGCCTGTATGTATTCAAGGAGGTACTTTTCATTGACCAGCTTTGGTCTACGCTAAGCAGGCTATGGCTCCAATTTCATGCTGATGTCTAGGGTGATTTGTGCTTAGTGGATACTCATTGAAATTCCAGTGAGGTCCCATCCTCCTCTTCACTGCATGTTTGGTATTGCCTCCAAAAATCACCAATGGGGTTACCGGGCATGGGAATCCTATCTGTCTCTTGTTCCAACTCCCTTGTGGGTGTGTGAATTGGATTATCCAATTCTTGAAGCTCATTGATGGAATCATTATTGGTGTCTTCCATTGAAAACTCAAGGGAGATTAGAGGAACACGTGGTCTTGGGAGAGAGGAAGAGGTTATAGGGGAATAGCTTGAGGTCAAAGCAAGTAGTGAATTTGAGAAGGTAGAAGTAGGGATGTTGGTGGAAAGTGGAGGGAGAGCAGGGCAAATTGATTTAGCAACTTGATAATCCTCAAGGGATGTATTGTCAAGTGTTGGAAAAAAGTTAGGTGTAACTGGATGATAGGAGTTAGATTCTTGGATTAGGCAATAATGTTGAGAAGCATGGGCAAAGAGGCATGGCAAGGAATACAGATTAGCGTGGATTTCTAGAAAGGTATGGAGGATAGTATTGGAGTTAGGGAGGGATGTGAGTAGATCAGAATAGAGAATGTCAAGGTAGGGGAGATTAGATTAAATGTAGACCACATATTCCTTTGGCAGATCCTTGTCGCTTCTGGTAGGCATTGACAGCTTTAATTTTGGATTTTTCTAGGAGTTATATCCCATGGAAGTTGCTAGTGATTGTTGCAGTAAAGGTAGGACTCTGGCTACTACCGGTTGACTCTCCACATCAAAGAAGGAACGCTGTTTGTTGTCTAGCTTTCGCGAATGCTATTTAACACCTACAAGATGAGGGCTTCATCTCTTGTACTCTGATGGTATTGCTCAGCCAACCATATTATTGATCTCTAATCAACTCTATGTTGGTCCCAAAGTTGAAGCCAAGAGCACGACCCTTGTCCTTGCTCGGGGAAGATCCATTCATGCAGTTGGGTCCCCACTGTAAGAAATGTCCTACTCCACCATAATCGTCATGAAGGCTAGCATCACCACACAAGTTAGTTCTCCCCTTCCAAGACCACAAGCCACCATAGAGTGTTCAAGCATCAAGTAAATCTACTACCTACATTCCATAGTGTAAATACACCTTTGGAGGGGAGAAGGGATTTTTTTTTTTTTTTTAAGTACATATATGTTGAGAAGGGTGAGAATTTTATAGAGTAACTAGGAGCATTAAGGTTAGAGAGGGAGAGAAAAAAGAGATAAGGGGGTATAGTTAAATATGGAGAAGGGTGTGGGAAGGAGTACTAGGTAAAGGTATAAATTGAAAGAAATCCTTAAGAAGGGAAGCCCTCAACATGAGGCATATTTGATGGTAAGTCCTCAGTACGAGGCAGTCCCATTGACATTCAGCTCAGACTGATTCTCGTGATGCACATCCATCACCTTCATGCATGGATCCGACTCCATCCTTTGCCACAGATGCAGATACTCAGCAGGATTTCACCTATGATCATGCAGTTATTTAGCAGGTAAGTCCTCAGTACGAGGCACTCACATCTTTTGTCGCATGCAAAGATATATGCCCCAGTGATTTAGCTCTTCAGGTGATTCCATTCCAGCATCCATCACTGATGCTTTCACCCCTGACACAGAGCATACCTTGGGCTCAATTCCCTTTAGCAGTTCAGATCAGCACATCAGTCTTCTGGACATTTCAACATCAGCTCACTCATGCTGCATTGCACCCTTGGATCCAGTGATCACCACCTCTTTCGATCAGTAGATCATTCCTTAGCACGAGGATACCTATGCATTAGTGTGGTCCTGCCCTAATGTAGTAGACATCATCAGGTTCAGCCATAGTGCAACCTAGGGAGACTCAGTGTTTCAGCATGCACTTATGGCTATCGTATACAGTCCATACTTTATGCAGATCAGTGGTTGGATCCACGACTTTAGATCTATCCCTTCATCATGTACATATGATGTTTCCTAATATCATGTACATCTTTTTAGTTAAGAGCTTTTCAAGTCTATAGGTAACTAGTCATTATTATAGTAGATATTTTTGTCGAGATCATTTGATTAGTCAAGTGGTATACCTCATAACTAAGAGGTATATTGTTATGTCTTTGATGAGCAACCTCATCTTGGTGAAAGAAGAGTTTGAACTATCAATCCTTATGGTACCGATCTCCGTAGTCCAAATTAGATAGCTTTAGTTTTTGCATGAAACAACACAAAGTCTCTATTTGTAGTCTCATGGTTATGAGGTTTCATTCTTACACATAGCCATGTCATAATGTATATGATTGCATCTTAAAATGATAACATTGTATGTGCATAGTTTAAAAACATTGTCCATAGACAGTTTAAATACATAGTTTGTAAACATTAATCTTTTAGAATCAATGGACTCACCTATCTCTTTGGGTATTTGATGATGGCTATCACAAATACAGCTCACCATAACCCTTGTTCATTGATCATGAATGGTCATGGCCTTATATATCCACCCTTATGTATGTTCATGTGTGATAATAATTAGAAACTTTGGGTAGATTATTATCTTTTGCCTAATCATGACCACCGCATTTCTTCTTCAAAAGAAAGTCATTTTTTGTACCATAATGTACAAATCCTTTTTCCTTTGCAACAAAAAAGAACATACCTACATGATGGATCTCTATCTTTATAATCAAAATTTCACCTTCTAGATTGTCCAATAAGGCATTGGTTGTTGTAATTAATCGGATGAAAAAACACATCTAGCATTTACTTTTATAAACTTCAATGCCAAATATAACATGATTCTAATCACTAGAGACAAGAAATCAATTGTAGATGCACATAAAACTATATGGAATAGGATGAGTGCAGAGAAGATGTTTAGAATCATTGTGCTTGAGATGTACTTGAACAATGCAACCAGATTGCAAATAGAAATAGGTCCTAATTATCTAGTAAAACTAAAGGAAATTAGACAACTATAGACATCCATTTGTAAGATACAATTACTGAAATATTAGTGTAAATTGCACTTGATAAAATCAATAAGGACTATGTGTAAAAGTATACTACCTGTTACAACTTGTGTGCTAATTAGCAACATAATAAAAATTAAATATAACTAATTATTTTTGCATGACAAAAATGTAGATTATGTAATGATTAGTTCATATGGGGAATTTTTCACATAGGGTGTCCTACGAGCACAAGTGTGTATAGAGATTTGTAGGGATATGCTAGGAGCCCTAATAGTATCAACAATAATGTCCATGGACAAGATATTTTATATCTATTAATATGAATTTACCCTATAATTACTTTCTGAAGCTGATGGTCACTAAAGGTACACCAACATCCTTTCTTATAATGTCAAACACATTTATTCAAGAATAGAATCGTGATTACTTATTCTCCACTAGAGCAAGAGGATTTCTTAGAGGAAAAGGAAGAAATTTAATCATCAATCCAAAGGAAACTATTCACAACCCTAGCAGACATTTCAACAATTATCAATCTTCACAATTTCAATCAACTCATCATTACCAACACGTTCCACATTATGGAATATAGCCATTAGGAAACTAAATGTAGGAAGAGGCATAGAGATATACTAGAGGTTAGTACTATAGAGTTGATAATCAAAATAAAAAATCAAGGAAATCAATATGGACATTATACCAATGGAAAAATCTCAAGAGCAATTCCAACACAAAGATGTAATTTCTTGTTATTGTGTTATAAAATAACCAACCAATCAAAATCATGAAGATGAACATTGAAAATACTTGGTAGTTTAATTAAGGTGTAAGCGATGACAAGAGTCGAGTGCTAGCGCCCACATAATTAAGGTGCAAAAAAATACATGACACTAAAAAAGGATTGGTTTTAAAACTAGGTCTAAACAAAAGTTCCAAAGAGAATGTGAGTATGGGTTATATATGTACCTCATAAAATTGAAGATATTTGTTTTCCAACAAGTATGGATGCACAATCAAGGAAGTTTACAATGATAGTACTATCATTGTCAAGTATGGATGCACAATTAGGAAACTTGATAGTGATAGTGCTAAGATTGAAAGAATGTATAAGCTTTCATTAGTAGTTCCATTTCAAAGGGCACTTCTTGCACACCATTAGAATCAGGATGCATATCTCACCACATTATGGCATAAGGGGTTTGGGCACCTCAATTTCAAGAGCCTAAGTCTCTTTGAAAAGATCAAACATGGTAAAAGGCTTTCTATAAGTTTGCTTTTATAAATATATATACATAAATCATGTTGATACATGGAAATTACATAGGAAGGCAACATAAGCAACCATTTCCAACATCATGCTCTAGAAGCTCAGATGTTCTCTAGATCATACTCTAACATATGAGGTTATGAGTCTCCCATGCCCTTGAATAGAGAATTATACTTCATCATCTTCATTGATACTTTTCTAGAAAGGTTTAGATAACATCTTGAAATAGAAATCAAAATCTCTCAATGCATTGAAGTATTTAAAAGCTCTTGTACATTGGTGCCAATATGTTATAACCAAGGTACACTATAATGAATTTCATGTGACTCAAGAGGAGGAGATGATATATTTAGATGTCATTGGCATGTAAGTCAAATTTTTTCTTTAGGCATATTTTTATTTACATTTCATCTTAGAACATACATTTACAAGAACTTGTTTGCATCTTCAAATTATTATAGTCATGCATCTATGGTGCTATGTGGACATATGGTCATCACTTTTGCATTGAGAGGATTGATAAATGATGTAATCTAGTCGTGTTATATCATTTCAACAATTAATACTCTAGGTATGTGCATAAAGTAAAGCAATGTATCACTCGTGCAAGTGTAACAGGCAAAAATTTAATCAATAGTGAGCACAATTATGTTGGACTACTAAGAAAATAATTCAAGTCAATTATAGGCTTTTGAAGGTTGTGTTATTCAAATCTCAATGTTGCCAAGTTATTTGTAGGGACCCCAATGCAAAAAATAAAATGTTTTTAATGCATTTCTTTTCTTGAAAGTGCTTTCAATAATATAATGCACTATTTCTCTTGCCTAAACTATGTCACCAAAATTATTCAACAAGGATGTAGAAATAGCTACATGTGAGAAATGTATTTCCTGAAACTATGAATGTGGATCCTCATGATGGAGATGGAATGTCCTAAGAATGAGGATCATAAAATGAATATGAAGGAGACAAACCTACCAACATTGATGCCATTCAACAATGAGTACAAGGTGATGTACATGAAACTGAGGATGAAGGTGATAAAGTAGATGACAATAATGAAAGTAATGATCCAAAAAATGGTGTTCTGATGAAAGTGAATGTTGTGGTGCCTAAGACAAACTTCAAAAACAAAAAATTTAGATATGTTACTAGGTAAGGGTAAGGATCTTTGAAATGTAATCTATTTTTGTGAATGTTTGAAAATCATTTTTTAATATTTTACGTATGTTAAATATTAGATCTATTTTCATTTGTTGATTTTTCATCTTAATTACTAACGCTTCTATCCAAGATGGATGAGTAGGCCATTTGGCTATGCTTGCAGTTCAATTGTCCATATGCCATGGTTTTTTTATGTTAGACATTATAGGCTTAATAAATTTTGACTTTGTAAAGCATCATCCTTGAGGCAAGGAGAGCCATAGGCACATCCAAAGAGAAGCGGATCTGTAGACTATGCACACTGGAAGAGGTGGGAAGATAGAGTATCATTTCCTAGTTTGTTATGAGATCCGTGGACATTACCACTATTTCTTTTAGGAGGGACATAGACTTGGGCCAGTCTCTTGGCTGATCCACTTTCAAGACCAATATTGTGTTGGTCTTTATATGATTGAGATGGGGTGACACAAAGAGACTCTATTGAAATTTATCAGTAGGAGGAGGTGGCAGTGCCATAGGAGATCGAGATAGATTGAGCACACTAAAATGTCATAGATCTCTATGCATTTGAGTCAATAGCCCCAAGACATACTGGAGTGGAGGAGTAGGAGCTAGTTGCTATGAGGGTAGAGTCGGAAGGCATAGTGCTCATTGAGTCGTGGAGCAAAAGACGCAGAGTCCATCCACGATATAGAGGGTGACCAGAGTTCACACAAGGGAGCTCTAGCCGATCTTAGTTTTACTCTGATTGGACCGCTAAATTCAAGGTGTCACTCTTGATATGGCAAATCTGATATAGAGGTTACAATGACCACGCCCCCTACTACAGTGTGAGATGACTCAACAGAGAGATGTGCACGACATCTTCACATCCCATAGGAGCTAACATGGCATTAGGATCATAGATTACACTAGATCCCAACTCTTGTTTTCTCAAAAGTTTTGAGTTTTTGTGTTTTCATTACTAGTTTTCATTACTTGTTTTGAGTTTATTAGCACTACATAGCAAGGGCCTTAGGTGAGCCCTTTGCCTCAATCCATAGTGGCTTGTAAGAGTTCCTGCTCTTGGTTGTACCTTGTCTTATATGCCCATGAGGCCTTCGAAAGACGTTAATACATGTCTCTCTCTCTCTCTCTCTCTCTCTCTCACACACACACACACACACTTTTTTTGTTTTTTTGTGAAACTCTTTTATGCTTTATATTATAGAGACACTATCCCAAAAAAGGATGTGCCCAGGTACATCAAGAGAAGATCTCAATATATGACAAGCATACATCATAATCTATCGATTGAGTTTGCAGACAATCATATAAGTATTGCTGCAAAGAGTGCCTTTAAAAAGAGAAAAGATCAAAAGTTGGATCATCAAAGACTCTTTGATTTTGGTCCTTCCATAGAGTCCAGAGCACCCAATAGCAAACCCACTGTCACACACACACACGCACACACGCACACATCTATAAAAATTTAATCTTGCCATCAAGTACAAGCCAAAGTCCTCCTAGATAGGTAGGAAGATTTCCTCAAAAGTAAATTTTATCATTATGCTTGCGAATTCAAACAGCTTACTATGGGCAAGAAAATAATCAAATCCAATTTATGAGATACGTTCCTAGGGCCTTTACAACTGAGCAACATGCTCTTCAAATACAACTTTCGCCAATGGGCATTCACAAACATGCATCTAGAGTTAAATACAACAATAAAACCTCAAGCAGCGGCTACATGTTTCTAGAATACAATATTAATTCGAGGTCATACAATGGTACAACCTTTGAAGGCTTGGTAGGGCATGGACACGAGATGTAGAGTCAGACTTGTTGGAGTCAGGATGGTTGGATGTCAGACCAAAAAGAGTGTGTGGCTTCTATGATTTTAGTAGCTTACCTTGTAAGTGTTTACTGTAGCCTACCCTCAAAGTAGTTAGTATGACTTTCATGACTTTATATATTGAGAGTTCAATGATATTGTGCGTGTGCCTGACATGTGTGAGTATATATTGGGGTGATGAAAAGTAAAGAATAGAAGATGTTCCATAATCATAGATCCTCTTTTGTGCCAATGAATTCTAACATAAAACTCACTTCATTCAATTCATAAAAATCAGGGATCCTCTTGGGACTCTCTCTCTCTCTCTCTCTCTCTCTCTCTCATAAATGTTATAACATAAAAAAAAGAAAGTTCATAGATCTTCTTGGGTCTTGAATGAATTCTAACATAGATTCTCTTGGCTCTCCAATCATAAATTCATCCACTTGGTCTAACGATTCTAACATTAATCCTCTTGGGTCTCCAATAGATTCTACCATAAATTTCATTTGATCTCTCTCTCTCTCTCTCTCTCTCTCTCTCTCTCTCTCTTGTTGGATTTCCTTCAAAAATAGACTAGATGCAACAATTTGAATTGAAGTGTAGCTTTAAGTACCTGGGATATAGGAGCTCCTACATCTCCATGAGAAGTGGAGCATGGCTACAGCCTAGTCAACTCACTCTCTAAAGTGCAAGAGACAAAGTTTTTACTTTCTTCATGTTGCTCCCTACAAAACTTTTAAAATAAATTACTAACTTGAAAATCATCATGTTATAGTTCAAAAATAAATTAAACATTTGAAAAGAAGTAAACTCACTTCAGTTCAATTTGGATGTTAGACATATAACATTCATATTAATCTCTTATTACACCATCAACAAAATGGAGGCATTATTAATAGCAATGACTCTGCTATCACTTTTTCTCTCATTTCCAAATTCGAGGGTGTCGGTCACCTATGTCGTCTGTTTTCTCATTGTAGCATAAGTGTTCACAAATGGAGCATAGGTCCTTGGGTTGTATTCTGGTGGGAGGTGTAGGCTAAAGCATGGAAAGCATCTCTAGTGTGTGCATGATTGAGAAAGCTTACTAGAGGTTCTAGGGTTTAGAGAGAGTTCAAGGTTGAGAAAGAGTCACAAGGTTGAGAATGGGTTCAAGGTTGAGCAATGGAGAGCTAGTCTCCATCACAATTTCACGGGGCAAAGGGTTGAGAAGGACGAACAAGGTCAAGGTAGAGGAAGGAGGAGGGAAGAGGAAGAAGGGAAGAGGAGGAGAAGGAAGGGAGGAGAGAGGATGAGGGGAAAAAGGAGGGGAGGAGAAGGGAGGAGGAGGGGGGAGTGCAAGGGTAAAGGCATGCTAGAACACGATGGGTATAAGCGAGCATGGACCCTAGAAGACATCTCAAAGAAAATCATTGGTTTTCGGGACCATGTACTTTGGAATACATCATATGTGGAATACTACATCAAATGGAGGGGCCTGATAAATCATCGTCGTGGCAGTCCTCATCTATTGTGGATTCAGCACCCTTACCTACTGAGTTGATGCAGTAATTAGGAGGCTTTGGTCATCATCATTGTTGCAAGGTGATGATCCGGTGCCATCTACTCTTCTCACTATTTTCCTTTCCTATTATAGTTCTCGAAATTGGATGGGAGGACTATAATAAAGGGGGTAGTTCAGTATAATTTTAATTGGCTTTGTAGTCAATCCTTTGTACTGTAGCCTACTCGAAAGATGCCACATGGTAGCTTTGGGGAATTGCCCTGATTTTTGCAAAAGGTGTTGCTGACCCACATGCACTCATCTTATTCCATTCACTGAATGAAACTAGATTGTATAACAGAGTTGATTGCTCAGCTGGGAATTCAATAAGGAATAATCCTTTTCTGTCCTTGTGCGAGCCTTGTGCAGCCCCTCACAAGTCACTGTGGTAAGTCCAGCCCATGACTTACATTACCCTCCATTTGCTAAAAGGTACCCCATTCTACCCTCCGCTTTTCCTACTTAATTTGGCGATCCCTGCTCTAGCTTTCGGAGTTAGTCTAGTCTAGGTCTGACTAAGGGGAAGAAATTAGGAGGAAATTAGTTAGAGCTAGATAGAAATATAGCTAATTCTGTTTCAGCACATTCATGGCAACATTAAAAACTCAATTGATTCATGAGATAGTACGGGCATCAACCTTTGAAATAGATACAAAAGTTTGATTGCATAAAAAACAGCCCCTGTCAACATGATTTACAATCAATAAAGCATTCTGCAGTATGCATCTCCTCATGAGGCTTATTGTATGCATTTCAAGCACGTCACGTCCCAAGTGAGTCGGCAGAGTGCATGTACTTGCCTGAGATCCTTCTTGATTTTTCTTAAGGCACTTACACGAGGCAATCAGAGGATTTCCTATAGGGTCTATTCTTTCCATACTAACCCATGATGTGCAACTATTGAAGATCAATACCGTTCACAGCAACCTTAGGTAAATAATGGCCAAAAGCACTTACATGAGGCAATCAGAGGATTGCCTATAGGGTCTATTCTTTCCATACTAACCCATGATGTGCAACTATTGAAGATCTATACCATTCACAGCAACCTTAGGTAAATAATGGCAAAAAGCAAATAGCATATGTCAAACCAACCATGTGGTGGAGCTTGAAATGGCATAAAAGAGGTGTCTAGCAACAGAATACGACTCAAATGCACCGATCGATATCTCTAGATGTGTATAGCTACATGCAGCCATTGATCCATACAAGCTACTTAACTCTCCTCAGCATCATGCCAGGCTGTGTCATTAGAGATATCTGCACGATAGTCCGAGGCCTCCTTGAAATTTCCATTCTTGCATATTGCTCTCTATGGCAATGAACACCCAAACTTAAGCCTTAGCTTTGACTTTATCCTCTTGATTCAAGACTGGAGGGCCAACCACAGCAAGCTTCATAACGAAGCAGGTTATAAAGCACGGCCAAAAGCTAGCAGAGCAGTTTGTTCTTGCCAAGGCCAAGTGGTGTGGAAAATAAAGATGCTAGGCCGGTTAGTCACCTATAATGCAGCACGATGCATAGAATGTGCTTCAATGATTGCATGGAAGGAATTCTGGAGACAATCCCTCACTGCCTATGTCGCACAGCCGATGTGGTTGGCTTCCCTCAGGATTGTGGCTAGTACACAGAGGATGATGAGGGATTTCACTTGGGGGATAGTAGCCTCACAAAGGGAGGACACGCCTTAGTTGCCATTTGGCAGGACATCATTTTTACTTTGCGTGCCCAGTACTCCAGGTTCAGTGAGGCTAAAAGGTGGAAGCGTTTCTGCAAGGCCTGGCCTGCACTAATCATTTACACCCTTTTCGCGAGGGGTATTCACTGGATGTATAGACCACCACCGTGGTTGCTAGTTCCTGTTCGGAATCTCTCTAGGCATTGAGCTGTTGGATAGGTCACCTCCCCATCTGTAAGCCCCCAAATGAGGAGAGTGTGGGGGAGGGAGACCTAGGGCAGGATATGCCCAAAGAAGAGAGAGAGAGAGGGGGCTGCCACATGGGCAGCACCTCACAAGAGATGAAGGCTGCAACAGTTGGCGCCAGAGACAGTGCAGAAGGAACGGCATCCAAGGGATGGAACGGGCCTGCAAAAGGGCAGATCTGCAGCAGCAGGTAAGAACAGGTCTATTGGCAGGTGAAAGGCCTGCAGCAGGGCTTGGCAGCAGCACAGCAGATTGCAAGGAAAGGGAGGGGCTGCAGTAGGCAGCACCCTGCCCTTATATACGGCCAAGGAGCTGGCTGGTTGGCCAGCCTGGTTGGTCATAAGAGCCAGCACACAGCCCCAAAATAGGGGGGCATGGAGGGGGCCAGCCAGTGGGCTGGCACACACAACAAAGGGGGGGCTGGGCCCCCACTTATAGGCAGTTTTGAGGGCCTGCCCCAGTCGGCTATGGGACAGATTGAGTCGGCCATTTAGGGGTTGCCAGTCGGCTGTTATGAGGGCCCTAGATGCCTATATAATGAGCCCATTGCAGGGCATTACTTCATCCAGCAGGTCGGCCATCAGAGGAGTAGATAGAAGCACCTTACCCTCATCCTTTGGCCTACAACTAGGAGGTAAAGGGGTGCTGGAGGTGGTGCTGCAGCCTTACCTCAAGGCTGAGCCCTAGGCTGCCTACCAAGGTAGCAGGGCACTGAGATCTGGACAGAGAGTCTACACACGCTCGAGGTGGAGCACACTGGCTCAAGTTCTAGAGATATCCGGCAGATAGTAGAAGTACGAGGTGGTAAGATCAAAGGACCATGCTCTGGTGGGACTTTGGATCTATCTCTTTTGTATTGTGTCCATAGCTTTGTACGGAAATATATTCTCTTGGTAGCTTCTATATCTAGCTGGATCATTATCTATTTATCAGTCTGCACATCTATTTGAAGCACCTAAGTTAAGAAGTTGGTGATTTCAGTCACCACACACTGTGTGAGCTTTTGGGCCAGTCTATCAGTCTTCCGCTGTGCGCACCCTATGTTGGTCGATTTTTAACATGAGCCAGATATCCGGAAAGAGGTAGGTTGTCCTATAGCTGGCAACCTGTTCTCTTTTGTATTTACCATCTACCACTCCTTTTGGTAGCTGTTTTGTATGGTGTTTTCAAGCATTAATAGAAGTTCTTTTTTCTCTGGAAAATAAAAAGATTGTATGATGGAGCAGATGTACCGCATGATGGTGGTGGATGTACGCCCAAGGGATTGACATCTGGCTCAACCATGGTGATGCTACTACTTTTCAGCTTGGTTTCTCCATGGAGAGACCAAGCATAGGCTTCGCAATGGGTGTAATGACTTGCACTAAAAAATCATCAGTTCTGGAGCTTCAGCGAGAGAGAGAAAGAGACCATGAGAGCGACTAGAGAGAGAGAAACGATTTTCAGCACCATGAGCTTGAGCCATCCCTTGATGATTTCCACAAGGATTGCGAGCCGTGAGCCATCCCGAATCAGCAGTAGCAAGTAAGTTTGTGTGTTTCACCTTGTCTTCCAACAGATGTGCCGCTCGTCTTGGCGGCTTCCCTGCTACTAACTAGATGCGCCACTCAACTAGGACGTCTCCAGGAGCATGAACCAGGCTGGGCTTCCATGTCTGGCCGAAATGATTTGCATTTGTGCTCCATTTTTTCCAGAGGTTTCTCTACTGCTATTGCAGTCTTAGTCCCTTCCCTCTCGTTAAGTTTGTTGTTGAACAATCATTAATTAAACGCAGTTCTACATGTGCTCTGTAGCATGAGTCAACAACAAGCAGGCTAGGAGGAAATCTCGCAAACAGAAAATTAGCCACTTAAACCACTTGGGATAAGTGGCTACATTTGGCTGAGTTCTGCTATCATAATACTAAGCATACCGATGAGCAGCTATGTATGGCTGCAAAGTTCATGTGCATTCCACAATTATTGATACAATTATTGCAAAGCTCATGTACATTTCATGTGCATGAGTGTTTGGAAGAGTGATCTCTGTCTAGGTCACTCATTAGCAACAGGGGTGTTTCTCTCACTCGTCAACAATCCCTTCCTGAAAATCTACTATGAATATACATGGAACCCGATTGAAAGAGTGGAGACTTAGGGTGGCCTACTTCAAGCAAAAAGCGGTTGAGAATTGAATGAGAGAACAATACTTCTCCATTTCAATGGGATTCGGTGGGCTTCATCAGTTGCCAAAGTCTCACGTACATCAGCACAGAATTATTGCAGGTGGCGCACATCATCTAGTGGTTGCGAGCTGGAGTTTATGTAGTCATGACAATTGCACATGAAATGTGCCAAGGCAAAGGCAATATCAATGGGTTCCTAGATCTGTGCATTCGTTCTCGATTCTTGCAGACGGTGGACCCACCCTTCTTCACCGAGCAAGCACTGAGCGAAAAGTTTGAAGAAGAAGTTCAAACGAACTTACAAAGGAAAGGAGCAGCTGAAAGCAGGCATCCGGAATCAGAAGAGGCCGCCGAAGATGCACAGATTATGAGAGAATGGCCTAGCCATGGCAGCATCACAAACCGGCTGAGCTCAGACTTGGAAACCTCTGCTATATGGGAGCATCCAGCCCTGACTATCCTGCATCCTGTCCACCTAGCCCTTCCAGGTTGAAATCTTCACAGTCCACTAATTCAAAAGCATTACCTTGCATACCTTGGTCCCTTGTGCGTGGGAACGGGCTTCATGCCTCTCAGTCATGTTCCAGTCACCAGCAAGCAGCCAATGCTCTCCTTGGAGCCTGTCTTTAAGCTCATCCCACAACCAGGCTGTGTCATTAGAGGAATTTGGAGGATAGACCGAGGCCTCCTTGAAATTTCCATTCTTGGATAGTGCTCTCTACGGCAATGAACACCCAAACTGGAGCCTTAGCTTGTTGATTCAAGACCACAGCAAGCTTCATTGAGAAACCAAGCGTCCACACATCCAATAACGAAGCAGGTTATAAAGCAAGGCAAAAAGCTAGCACTGCCAAGGCCAAGTGGGGCGTGCCAGGCCGGTCAGTCACCTATAATAATGCAGCACGATGCATAGAACGTGCTTTAAGAAGCTGAATGAAGAAGATGCATCTTGGAAACATGGCCTGGCAGGTGCATGGCATATTCCAAACAGAGTAGAAGCAGTAGCGTTGGACCTGTGGATTGGGCTGTAGGGTACCGGTGGGTATGAGGATGCACCAAAGCTGATTTGGACCTTGCCTTGCTGATAATGGTCTCGTAATCCAGGCAATGAGCGTTCGGTGCTAGGCTCGTTCTCCATTGCCTGTAGCACCATGCGAATTCAGGAAACCATAAAAGGAGACTCGGTTGAGCGGAGCAAACGATACCTACATTCTAAGAGAGTCAATAGGCGATGCTAGCATCACCCAATGAAAAATGGTAATAGCGAACAGAAATGCACCGGAGCAAACGATACCCACATTCTTGGGCAATGATAGAGTCACCCAAAACCAACCCGCTGCTGCAGTGTATGCAATCCCTGAGTCCACACTGTCAAACCGAGTCCGGAGAGGTCGCTGCCGCCTGAAATGAGAGGTCGCTGCCGCCTCGCGCGAGGCTCTCCATCTTAGCTGTTACTTTTGAGGAGCCCCCCTCACAGAGAGAGGAGCCGCACCAAAAATTCGGATACGCTATTTTCTGTGCCGAGCACACGGTATTCTTTAGTAAAAGGCGAAAGAATAGATCGCTCTGTGCTCAACACGCAGCTTCCATGTTGTCTGACGGGCCGTGTGTGAGCTTATATACGGCACCACAAAGTGAGTCTTTTCAAAATACCGTATATGGGATAGAGAAGCACGTGTCCCATGCATGCCTCTTGATGATCCAGATCACACTACTTCGATTGCATCGACTTTCACACCGGCTTGTATTTACGCATCTTAGGCGATTCTGTGCTCTACATGGTTGTTTTTTCTGGATAATCTGATATGTGTGCAATCCCACATAAATGTTCTCGTATATAAAACAACTTGACTGAGATAAAAACTGGGTCAAGCTGTGGATTCTTTATTATGGCTTATGATGGTTAAGCTACTCCTGA
The DNA here is from genome assembly GCF_047967505.1 of Dipteris shenzhenensis. Classification (NCBI taxonomy): domain Eukaryota; kingdom Viridiplantae; phylum Streptophyta; class Polypodiopsida; order Gleicheniales; family Dipteridaceae; genus Dipteris; species Dipteris shenzhenensis. Next base: position 30,684,458 of record NC_141600.1, on the reverse strand, counting down.
TCCACAATATCATGCTTGGTTAGAGGGTGGGTTTACTATGATAAAACGCTTTGGCTTTGAGTCCGCGGCGCTCTACAACAAGCACTAGCTTGGATTCTAAAGTTATTCGGGCTTTGATTCTCCCAAAATTTAGCCTAGAAAATACATGGAGGAAGAGAAGGAAAAAGTGATATGCTTTGTAGTTTTGGGCTTACCCACTTGTTTGCATGAACCTTATTTTTAATGTTGTTCAAGAATGACTCATTTAAAAAGGAAATTTCTTCATGTTAACTTGGCCAAGGCAAGAAGATGATAGAGTGCTCAATACATATTTAAACGAGCATTAAGTCAATGCACTCGATCTCAATAAAGATACATCAAAAAGTCGCATGATCCGATGATGTGCTTAATTTCTCCTCCTCGTAATTAGTTTTGCATCTCTAATAGGGGGTCTTTGTTAGGCTTAGCATAATCATAATAACATATTTCTTAAATTTAGTGAAAAACATGGCCCCTAGATCCTTTATGTGGAGGGGTCCAACATCAAGGAAGACATCTAACTCCTCATCATCTCTAATCTTAATAAATCTTCTTTGGGATATGTTTATTAATCCATACAACATTATATGCACACACCTGCATACATACAGGTTCCGACTCAGCTGAAGTCTTTGATAGGCTTCTTCCAACTCCAAGTACTGGTCTAAGAGGGAAAGAATTGTTTCCTGGAACGGATTACTCTCTTGGGCCCCTGTTGCTGATTCCTGGGGATAATCCCATAGCCACAGACGCCACCTGGAGTGATCCTGCCCGTACAGAAACGGTATCATAAAACAGCTCCACCAGCTTGTAGATTTAATGTTGGTAAGAAGGTGTTCAAAACTAGGTCAAGCTGTGAATTTTTTATTATGGTTTGTGATGGTTGAGCTACTCCACAATATCATGCTTGGTTATTGGATGGTAAACTATGATCAAACGCTTCAGTTTTGAGTATGCGCCGCTCTACAACAAGCATTAGTAGCTTGGATTCTAATGTTATACGGCCTTTGATTCTCCCAAATATTGAGCTAGGAAATACAGAGAGGAAGAGAAGGAAAAAGTCATCTGCGTTGTAGTTTTGGGCTTACCCACCTGTTTGCCCTGCCTTTCATCAATCTTGCTAATTGAATCTTCATTTCTAGTCGAACCCTTTTCATGAGAGCTCATCAATTGTCTTTGAAATGTATCGATTGTTATGTTTTTAAAATGTACCGCATACTAACACGCAACTTATTTTTATTGTTGTTCTTAATGCTTCAAGAATGACTAATTTAAAAAAGGGAATTTCTTCACATTAACTTGGCCAAGCCTCAGGATACTAAGAAGATGATAGAGTGCCATGTACGTATGCAAGTCTTGCTAATTGGGCACATCAACACATATCTAAAGGAGCATTAAGTCAATTCACTTAATCTTAATAAAGATAGATCAAAAAGTCATATGCTCCCATGATGTGCTTAATTTGTCCGTCTCCTCTTATTTACTATTGCATCTCTAACATTGAATCGATCTTAATCTCCACTGTATCTCTGATATTGATATCCATTCAAGAAGTGTTTCTCTACATGATTCAACTAGCCTCGTGGGATCTGCTTAAAGACTTCAACAAATTGGTGGATTTTTGGATTCTCATGGTCCAACCAATAGATTGGAGATGCACGTTGAGTTGTACTGAGCTCATCTCTCCAAGACTCTTTGTTATGGTTATTGGTAGGCAAACTACAAGGTTTACAAAGCCTACCTTATCTCACATATTGCAAGCCTACTTTGACTTGAATTTTCGGATGGGGGAAAAACCTTGAGATTCATGATTCAAATCTAACCCTTTCTTCTTTTAGTTCAAATTAGTAAAAGAATCAGGTCATGAAGATTTAGAATAATCTTTACGATAGGAGTTAAGGTTTGGTATAATCCTTAGGATAGGAGTTATGATCCTCCGTATAGCGGTTAAGATTTGGAATAATCCTTAGGATAGGAGTTGAGGGACATTTGGAAATTCCTAATGGGACCAAGAAGAAAAGTAGCCCAAACTAGAGCTAACAAACTGAACAATGTAGAAAAAGTCATAGTTGTACTTGATGATGAGGATCACATGGGAAATGCAACAAATTAGCTAAAGCTAATTGATGCAAGAATGACATTAAATGATTAATGCTATGCGGGCCAAGAAGTACCTGAAAGAGTGGTGGATAGGCACAATGGATAGATGAACCAATGAAAGCTTTGACTCATCAAAAGAAAGATCAAGTTTGAGGAAAGTCCCACTATTTAAGTAAATTGGATGGGGTCAAAGTGCAAATTGAGGCTTAAAAAGATCGATTTGTATACTGGCACTACTAAATTATTGGTATAGAAAAGGGTTATCGGCCATTAGGTTAGAGGATCTAAAATAGCCTACACTTGAGCAACACCCTATCTACATTTCAAGCTCAAGAGCTAGATAAACCTCTCACCCTACAAGAATTGAAACATGTTTAAGGAAGATGTTAAGATCCTAGGGACTAATGGAATTTTTTCAAATCTTTTATGTACCAAAGCTATTGGCCCACTATTGGAGCTTGAGAATGAGAGCAAAGAATTGAGTTTCTTACAACTCCATATGAATTGTGGGGTGATAAAACTCATTTTAAAAGAAGACGTTGGGGTCTCCTAAAAAATTAGACACCTTTGGCTATGTTGAACTATTCTTATAAGCTTTTAAACAAAACCTTTGCCCTTAAGTTGAAGAATAAGGCATAGTTCTCGAATTGGGAGGAGTAAAAAGGAATGAGAGCAAAGAATTGAGTTTCTTACAACTCCATATGAATTGTGGGGTGATAAAACTCATTTTAAAAGAAGATGTTGGGGTCTCCTAAAAAATTAGACACCTTTGGCTATGTTGAACTATTCTTATAAGCTTTTAAACAAAACCTTTGCTCTTCAGTTGAAGAATAAGGCATAGTTCTCGAATTGGGAGGAGTAAAAAGGATTCATCGAATGGAGAGGTATATTAGATGCAATAATTAACATGTGAAATGGAGTTAAGTATGCGAAGTAAACAAATCAATATATTATTTTATCAAGGTTGACTTTGAGGAAGCCTATTACAAGATGGATAGGAACTTTTGGAGTTTGATTCAAAATCACATTGGGACTTTGGGAGTCTCTTTCAAAAATGGCATTTGTTATTGTTAACCATTGCAACTGCTAAGGTATATGTTAATAGACACTAGCGGAGGCCAAGTGTAGCTTGATGGTCATAGGTGTGAGCATTAGCTGGGGTTTTGGGTAGTGCCCTAGCTAGGGGGTCCCAAGGGAACCAATAGCTCACTAGTGGTGGTTTAAGAGTGGGAGCCTCCAACACGATGGTATGGGTTCATTGATATGGGGATGTTTTAGTTAGACATTGGCTAAGCACCAATTGACCTCACAATAAGCGCTATAAAATGATAGCCTACATAACCCATTAGAATTCAATCTCTATTTCCCTTGCATTCACCCAACCTACAACCACCATCCTCTATTGTTTCAAGTATTCCATCAAATTTTCCTCATCAACCACCACAAGGTTGGGAAGAAGGTGCCATCTATTGAAATAATTTATAGAAAATTACATGTTTGGAGTTTCTTGGCTATCATCACTTCATGCTGAATAAACCATCCAAGAGCACCAACTATTATTGAAAAAAGAAGGGGAGAGATAGGGTGCTTGATAGATTTTGAAGTTGAAAAGCTTTGAATGCTACACCATAAGACCTACTGAGCATCCATGCTACTCAGTGCCTTCTCCTCATAAAGGGGGCCCTTACAAAGTAGATCTAGTTGGAACCCATGTAGGTTTGTTACATGAGAGTGGAGCATTGATTTTAAGCAATAGCTTCTACTTTGTTTTAACAAGAACCCACTATATCAATTGGCAGTGATTTGGGGAAGGCTATTTTGAGAGCTTAGGAGCGAGTCGACATCTAGAAAAGATGAGCCAAATTCACGGCCATTGAATCCATCAAGTTTTCCTTAAGATTTAGTAAATCTTTGTTGAAATATGTTGAGGACTTTATTCACTTGCCAAGGATACATCCAATTAGAGCCCTTTTTGAACCAAGGATACTACATCAAATT